>NW_012267325.1:742886-770340 GCF_000151885.1 Dipodomys ordii
CTGGGTTCGATTCCTCAGCACCACATAAGCAAAAAGAAAAAAGCCGGAAGTGGTGCTGTGGCTCAAGTGGTAGGAGCGCTAGCCTTGAGCTGAAGAGCTGAGGGACAGCGCCCAGGCCCAGAGTTCAGGCCCCATGACCGGACCCAAAAAAAGAAAAAGAATAAAGGCATAGGAATGGCAAGGTTCCACTCTCCTTAGCCAGGAGAGAAAAACATTGCCTGAAACTAGGGAGAAACAAAGCTTTGAACCAAGAGTGTACAAGGTACTCACTGTCAAGGGCCTGCCCCCCCTAGCTCTACAGGCTGACTGCTGAAGGAAACAATTTTTCTCCTACCTAACCAGACCAAAATCAGGTGATTTCTAAGCTCTCTTGCATCCCACAAAAAGATACGTGTATACTCTAAACACACACACACACACACACACAAAAATAAACACACAAACCACTAAACTTCATTTTTGTTTTTTATGTTTATCTTTGTTGAAGTCTGGGTTTGACTGTTTTGACTTTTTTATTATATTATATATATTATATTAATTTCTTCTGCATACCTGATACAGGCTGTTTATTTTTGAGTTGTTACTTTAGTATTGACCATTTACACTCTCCCATTTATTTTTATTTTTTAAGTCATTGGGCTTGAACTTAGGGGCTGGGGGCTGTCCCTGAGCTCTTTTGTTCAAGGTTAGCACTCTACCACTTTGAGCCAAAAGTCCACTTCCATTCTTCTGGTGGTTAAATGGAGATAAGAGTCTCACAGACTTTCCTGCCCAGTCTCCCTCAAAAACCAACAACAGAATGGCACTGATGAATCAAACCTGTAATCCTAGATCTGCAGGAAGATGAGCTCTGAGGATCCTGACTTGAAGCAACCTTGGCAGACAAATCCTATTTGTCTTATTGAACACTTATCTCCAGCAAAAAAAAAAAAAGAAAGAAAAAAAAACTGGGTGTGGAGGTGTGGCTCAAATGGTAGAGCAATAGTCTCCAGTGAAAAAAAATAAGGAAGAGCAAAAGCCCTTGAGTTCTAGTCTGAATACCAGAAAAATAATAATTCTGTACAAAAGTCAACTTCAAATATTTTCAAAATCAAAGAATTCAAAGTAAGACCTGAGACTTGAACTCTACAATAGGAAAATACAGGGAAAATTTGGAAGTTTAAGCACAGCCAATTATTTTCTGAATAGGTCTCCAATTGCCCAGAAACAGAAATTGACAAGTGAGACTACATAAAATTAAAGTTTATGTAGCCAGGAACCTATGGCTTATACCTTGCCACTCAGTAGGCTGAGATCTGAAGATTTCAGTTCAAAGTCAGGCTGAGTGGCAAAGTCTATGAGTCTTATATACAATTAACCAACAAAATGGTGGAGTTGTGGCTCAAGTGGTAGAATGCTACCCTGAGCCAACAAAAAAAAACCAACTCTGGGACAGCACTAGGCCTGGAGTTCAAAACTTTTATACAAAGTTTCTGCACAGTTAAGTAAACAATTACCAGAACCAAGAGACAGCCCTTGGGACAGAAAAAAAAAAAAAAACTTTGCCAGCTATTTAACATATAAAGTATTAATAACTAGAATACAAAGATCTAAAAAATTAAACAATAAAAGATTAATCCAATTAACAAACAGGCAAATGAGCAGAACTGATGGTCTCAAAAGAAGAAATACAAATGGCTGACAGATACATCAAGGAATTTTCAACCCCTCAGCCATAAATAAAATGCAAATCAAAACTACACAAAGATTCCATCTCACCCTAGTTAGAATGCCACCCATCAAGAAAACACAATATATTGGGACATGATGAATTAATCACGTCTCTAGACGTTCACACAGTGAGACCAAGGAGGATATTCATAGGAGTAGATAACAAAGGCATCTGATCATATAAGATATTTTTTGAACTGAAAAATGGAAACAGATAGTTTTTTGTTGTTGCTGCTGCTTTTTGTTGTTTTCTCCCCTTTTGTCTTGTTAGTTTATTTGTCTTAGAGAGGGTAAGGGGGGGTGCAGGAAAGGTGGGACAAAGGGTAAACAAATACAGCAGTAGTACTCACTAGACATGTTGAAAATGAACTACACACCTTGTGGGTGGAGATGGGAGGGAAAACCTGGGAGAGTGGGAGGACTGCCAGGGAAGGGGTGACACTGTGCATAAAGAAATGTACACATTGCATGGCTTATGTAACTGTAACCCCTCTGCACAGCTCCCTGACAATAACAATAAAATATACTTTTAAAAAAGAAAACAAATGATGGCAAGAATTTGGGAGTAGAGGGAGGGAAGGGAGGAAGCCTCATACTGTTGGTGGGGATGCTAACTAGTGCAACCACTACCAACATCAGTATGGAGGTTCCTCAAAAAACTGAAAATACTAGCTGCTCAGGAAGCTAATACCTGAGGACTGTAATACAAAACTAGCCCAGGCAGCAAAGGCAGACTCCAGTTAACCAGCAAAAATCAAGAAATGAAGGTGGGGCTCAGGTGACTATCAGCCTTCAATGAAAAAGCCAGGTCAGAAATGAGACCCTGGGTTCAAGCTCCATCAGAAAAAGGAGGGAAAAAGCCTAAAAACAGATGTACCTTATAACCTCACCATATCACATTGGGTATATACCTGGAAAAATATCCAAGAAAGGTATTTGCATACTCATGTTCCTAATAGCAAAACTGTGAAATCTGCTGAGGTGTTCAACCACAGATGAAGAGATAAGGTATAATACATGAAAGTAGTGGAACATTATACAGTAATAAAGACAAACAAAATCATGACATTTCCAGGAAAGTGGATGGATGGAGAACATCATACTAAATGAGGCAACCCAAGCTCAAAAAGTCAAATATTATATGCTTTTGTTCAAGTATAGAACCTAGACTTGAAATTCATGAACATATATATATATATATATATACATATATATATACACACACGCACATTTATGTTCACACATATATATGTATATATACACATATGAATTATACATAGATATACACACATATACACTTAGAAAGTGATTCTAACTATAGGGAGATGAGGGAAAGAAGAGAGGGGAAAAGATTCAGGGTGAGTAATTTCAAAATACATTGTATGAAGACGAAGGAATCCCAGTGAAAGTTGCTGATCAATACAGTCTATGGGGCAGGGCAGGGGAAAGCAGTAAGGAGGCATTTTATTGAAATATAATATATGCATGACAAAAATACCATGACAGATCCTCTTTCTACAATTAATACACAATAAAAAATGAATGCCATGAAAGTAAAAGACTCTCTTGGGTAGGTGGGTAGTACTGGGAGGGGAAGTAGCTGAGATTATGAATATGAGCCATCACACCTGACTCTATTTTTTATCATATTTTTAAAAAGTATAACATGTATATTGTTTAGTTAGAACATGTCAAAAATGTCCTCTTATCCAGAACTTTGTATTTTCAACATTCTTACTGACTCAATGAAAGTGTTCTTTGTCAGCTCCCCAAATGCTTGAACTCAAGGCCTAGGCACTGTCTTTCAGCTTTTTAACTCAAGGCTAGTGCTCTACCACTTTGAGACACAGCCTCACTTTTGGATTTCTAGTAGTTAATTGGAGATAAGAGTCTCACAGACTTTCCTGAAATTGCAGTCTTCATCCTGAGTAGCTAGGATTACAAATGTGAGCTACCAGCGCCCAGCTGAGAGTATAAAATTTGATTAACAAGAAAGAAATAAAAAAATCTGTCTTTGGACCTCAGGTAGGCTGGTGATTACCTGAGGCCTTTAAGAAGAGAGGCCAAAAAGCAATATACATACTATAGCTCTGTTACAGCTACCTGTTGAGTGCCCAGGATTCAAGTGTGCTTCACCTCAATGTATCAGTAGAAATCCTCCAGAATGTTAAAGTATTTTCTACCAAACATACAAACAGAAGATCAGAGCCATGTATTAAAACTAAGTAAAAATATTTTTTTTCCATTTTGGAAGTCAGAAATCAAAGATTTAGAAAGAAACATTTGCCACAAGCCAATAGCTGTGATTCTAAATATATTTCTATCTTACTGTTTCATAAAGTAATAGCATGATGTTAATTCACAGATAAAAAATATGTAGACAGAAAATGAGCCTCTGCCTCTCAAGGCCAGGCCCCATTGTGGAATCATCATGCTCCACACAAGCATGACACATATGCTGTAGGTGTCTGCCTCTTGAAATGCAAGCTGGCTTTGGAGCCTATAAGTAGCCTCTCAGTTCTCCAGAATACAGCAGTCCAGGCCATGTACAGTATAACCAATGAGTTGGCACTATAGCAGAATCATGCTTGCCATGTGATCTAAGGATGAGAGTGAGACAGGATCAGTGTGGCAGCAAATAGAGAAAAAGACTCAGCAGAACTCTGCAAATGGGAAAAGGACGAATCAAGCACACCCGATATTGCAACTGGAAGCACAATGTACTGATGTGAAGCAGCTACTTTTCTCTTCTGAGCCTGCTTTAGACATGAATAAAGATCCAGCCAAGTCCTCAGTGATGCAATCAAGTCCATGGTTCTTTACTTACAGAGCTTTTGTCCTGGATAGGACTAAAGAACTGAGGAGTCTTATTAGTAAAATGGTTTGCTAGCAAAGAAAACCTTGTTCAGCCAGACAGGAAGGTTTCCAGATTGGCCAGCTACTTCCCACTTGTCTTTCCAGTTTTGCTGCTTCCTCATAGGTTTCCACTCATACTACATCCCAACACATACTAGAGACCAGCAGGTAGACTAAGGGGCTGCTGAGGACTAAGTGACAGAATATTTTTTTTTTTCAGACATGGGTTCTAAAGCTGCCTACCACTTCTGGTAAGTGAATACTGTTCAGAATGGAGAGCAAAGTATGGCTTTTTCACTGGTGACCATGGAAGACTCAAGACCACAACAACCTTATTTAACCAGTCAAATCATGTTGTTTTTATTGCATTCCCCTCTTAAACATGTCCAACTTCATTAGACATCACTCCCATTCTTTATAATAAGTCATCCTTCTCAGATTACATCAGATTTAAAAGTATTTACCAGACTAGAAAGAAAAAAGTAATAAACATTACTTTGTAATTCTTCTATGTTTAGTGCTAACTAGGTGCCAGGTAGCTATGACAACAAAGGAAGTTGACAGTACTATTACTCCCAAATTTCTGAGACAGAGAAGGCAAGCCAAGCTGATAAAGGTTAAGGATTTGAACTCATGCACTCTGATGCCAGAGCCTGTCTCTAAGCCACTACAAGATAAGAACAGAGATGATCATGCACAGAGATCTATCTAGAAAACAGGAAGTAAGCCAGCTGTGTACTTTGCATGTGGCATCTTACTGGTTCTTCCAAATGAAAGCAATTTCCCCTTAGAGATGAAAACACTGAAGCTCAATGAGATTAAGTAACTTACCCAAGGCTATCCAACAATTGTGCAAAGCATGATTATTTATTGTATGACAAGGGTACAAGACACTCTGGCATACACTACTTCTAATCCTCCTGGCATAGGTCTGATTTATTTCACTGGACAGCTTAGGAAAATGAGTCTTGGAGAGTAATTTGGTTGGTTTCATTGGGGTCAAATTAGTAGAACAGAAATTCACACTCAGACCATCTAAATCCTAAAATTTGTGGCTTTTCCCTTCAGGTACTAATTTGCTACATTGTTGCAGAAAGATGACTCAGCTCCAGTTAATAAACTACATGAGAAAAACACAACATTCAAATCACTTCATTTTCCATTATTGATTGAGGTCCTTCCTATATGTGAGATACTAATCTAAGCTGATCTAGAAACCAAATAGATACAAAATCTTTGTCCTCCTGACCTAACAATCTCCATACAGTAGCCCTAAGGTAAAAAAGCAGCATGTAAGCCTGCACCAGTGGCTCATCCCTGTAATCCTACCTACCTACTCAGGAGGCTGAGATCTGAAGATCACAGTTCAAAGCCAGGCAGGACAAGAAAATGTGTAGACTCTTATCTTCAATAAACTATACAGAAGAAGCCTGAAGTGATGCTGTGGCTCAAATAGTAGAGTGCTACCCTTGAGCACAAAGAGGCTCAGGGACAGTGTCCAAGGCCCTGAGTTCAAGCCCGAGGACTGGCCGGCGGGGGGGGGGGGAGGGAGAAGCAGCATGTAGGAGTATTAGCATAGCTACTTGACAGCCCAAACTGGCCCCTGACCTTTAATCTGATCCCAGTCAGAATACTTTCAGCGTTGTCTTTTGTTTTCAGTGACAGTGTACTATTGATAATTTCCCCCTGACCTTTGGTTAGACTTTCCTTCCCTGCTACCACTAAACCCATCCCCAACCATGGCATTTACTTTTCTTAACCACAATGGCACTCCCTGAAATCTTACCTGATGATACAGTTTCAAATGATCATATCTATGTAAATGAGACCTAATTTATACCTTAATACTTCTAGCTCCAGGCTATCATCTTAGCTCACTTGCCTACTCTGTGTGTGTGTGTGTGTGTGTGTGTGTGTGTGTGTGTGTGCGCGTGTGTGCGCGTGCGTGTGTCACGTGCACATGCCATTACTAGGAACTGAACCCAGGGCTCTGTTTTTCAGGTAGGCGCTCCCTGCTACCTTTGAACTCAAAATCTTCCTGCCTCTGCCTCCCTAGTAGCTAGGGGTTAAGATATGCTCACCAAGCCCAGCTTTCAGTGACTACTTTCAACCTCTCACAAACCTCTCTTTCTCCCTAGATGGATACAAAACAAGAATCCTCTTCATCTTACTGAGCCCATCTTCCCACCCCTAGCTGGTACTTCTAATTTCAACAGTGCTCAGCAGATTTTCTTTTGACAGGGGTGGGGATTTAGCTCTGTGCAAGAACACATATCTGTCAAGTACAAGGCCCTGAGTGCAGTCCTTTGCTTTGCAATAATTAATTAATAAATAAATTTTCTTATCAACTCTTTTATCTCTCAATCCTCAAACACAACTTTCTCTTTAGAGTCTTCTTTTGGATCTTTAGGGTCAGTTTAGATTCTCTAATTCCTCTGTAGTTACCAGAATTTCATTTCTCTTCTGTAGCCTCTCTATAATTTTAGCCTATGTCAAGTTTCTCCCTTAACTCATTTTATCTTATAATGAGTAGCAAAATATTGTCACAATTATTGTCAAGTTTAACATAGGGATGGAAATTACATATAGTACAGATTTGAGGGTAAGATGCAATATTACAGCAATACGCTATCAGAGTTCTTAACACATATGATACAATTAATGTCATTTCTCTTTCTTATTCTCACTCTGCAGAATCAAACACATTATCTGGCACTTAGAGGCCTGTGCAATCTACTACCTACTTTTCAGCTATGTCCCCCACACTCTCCTAGTTGTGTGGTCTGAGTTCTGGCTAAATTGGAGCGGAGTTCCTTAACTTGGCTTGACTTACTGTTCATGCTTTCTACCCTTTCCATTCTGATGACTTTTCCCCATCTAAATCTTATTGATTGCTATGACTGCTTCCTTGTGTGTGTGGGGGGGGGGGGAGGGAAACACCTCTTTTTGTCTCCCTATTCCTCAGTGAACTGTGGCAGCATCCTTCCCCCAATGTATAGACTGCCTGACAATATATCAGAAATAAAGACACAGAAGTGAAAATGACTCTATTTTAAATTCATCCTCATCATTACTATCTTTGTACTTATTTTACCCTAAGTATATTTTTCACCCAGAAGTGGACCAATATGATGACTGTAAACTCACTGCTGTCCATTTTATTACTTATTTTTGAATTCCCTATGTCAATATTATATAGCCTATTATGATACTTTGGAATATATATATAATTAAACTTGATGGTAGACACAATACTTTTCTTTGATTTCAGTAATGTTTTATTCCAGACAATCTGAAAGGATTTCAAAGGGAAAATTAACTACTATTAAAAAGAGAAAAAGGACTATTATTTGCAAAATATTAGATGAAGAAATAATTATACAGCAATTTTAAGCCTAAAATTTTACTGTGATTTAAATGTATAAAACTAGGAACACAATTTAGTCTTAGACACTGATCTCCAAACTTAGAATCTAAAGAACACACCATAGTAAAGACTAAAGATTAAACAAGTCAATGAATCTCTCAACCCTCATACTGCTTACTTTTATTAAACTTTTAAAGTCTTGTGATTGGGAATCACCATGACATATGCCAACAGAAATGAGTAGGAATAAAGAACAAATCTACTATACTAGGTTCCTGGCCAGTGTTAAACACAAGGCTTAGTAATTACAAGGGCGTGTCAGAGAAAGTGTGAAAATGATGTGACCAAAAACATCTGCCTCCTCTAACGCATTCTTTCCTACACAATACCTTGACCAGAAGATGAAGTTAGAATCATCAACCTCCTGAACAAATTATTGAACATAAAGCCAAATAAAAGTCAATTACTCACTAATGTAGACATTATAAATACATGCTCAGAGGGTAGAAATAGTCAACATCTCCAAAGTATTACTTCCTAGACCTAGGACTTAAAAATGAGACTTATGACTTACAAAGAAGAGAGTTGAAAAGGGTGGAGATGAAGGGCATAGGCACTATGTTTGGTGATTAAGTATTATAGTTTAATGTAATAGTTTCACTGTTCAATTTTTAATGTTAAACACTAGAATTACATAATCAATTAATTACATATTACATAAGAAACAACTAAGAAATTATGTAGGAAAGTGTAATTTCTTAGTTGGATATTAGTACACTAGATGGGTATTATACACCATACCCATCATGTACTAATATTCTTCATTTGCTTTTGGCATACTTTTTTAAAAGATACTAAAGTCTGTCAATTTTTTTTCACTTTCATTCCTTTGCTGTTGTTGTTGTTGTTGCTGTTGTAGGGCTTAAACTCAGTGCCTGGGCACTCTCCCTAAGCCTCTTTTTGCTCAAGGCTAGCACTCTACCACTTAAACCACAGCACCACCACAGTGGTTTATTCGAGATAAAGAGTCTCATGGGGATTTTTCTGCTTGGACTGGCTTTGAACAGTGATCCTTAGATCTCAGCCTCCTGAATAGCTAGGATTACAGGTATAAGCCACCAGTGCTCTGCAATTTTTTCACTTTTAATGGAAAATCTATTCCTTCAGATATAGACTTTTAAATAAAGCCCATAGTTAAAAATGATTAACAAGGAGCTTTGTAAAAAAAAAAAAGTAAAGAATTACTGTGATTACTGGAATATGAACTGGAGAGTGAACAGCATAAACATTTTACCAGGAAATACCATACTAATTGGGATCCTATGAGAGGTGATAATAAAGATAAAACAACAGTACATTACATGAAAGGTAAAACCTTCCTTACATGACAATGTGCTTTTACAGGAAAAAAATGACAAAATTGTCTCATTTTTTTCCAGATGAGGACAAAGTTAGAATATGGTAAATAATGAATATGACAGCAAAACACCAAAGAGAAGCCTAAGTATTCCTTTAGTAAAAAATGTAAAGTCAAGTTAAAAATTTTATATTTCAGTAAATATACCAGATATATGAAATAAACATAGTAAATGAAATTGTAAGCACCTCACATTTATATACATTCTAAATATCAGAGCTTAAAATTAATTTTAATGATAGCCAAATTTTGAGTGTTTTAGTAATTGAAGACTATTGTGAAACACTTTGTTAACAACCTTATGACGAAGATACTTATATTATGACCTATTTTACAGTAGTAAGTGTCAGAGGTTTGTTTCAAATCCTCAGTCTGACTTGGTTCTCTAAACAATAAATTATGTACGGTATTAACTTTCTTATAACTTTAAAGCTTAAGTGCATACCAGGAGTAATTAATATGCCCAGTCCCCAGGTGCAGGAGTTACCATATGGAATTTAAAAACCAATACATGTTCAAGTTCTTTCACATGGAGAAAATAAAACTAGGCAAAGTGGTGATAATTGGTTCTTAACATAGGAAAAGGAAAGCAGGGATATTCTCAAATTGCATCCCTTGAACACAGCCCCAATTAGGGCATGTCTAGACCTGCTGTAGACGGGATACAAGAAGGGAAGCTATTGTTTAATGTAAGAGTTTCATTTTGGGAAGATGAAAATAGTTCTAGGGATGGATGGTGATAACAGTTAGGGAACAACAAGAATGTACTTACCACTACCAAATTGTACAACTGAGTTGTGTGTGTGTGGTGGTCAAACTGAACGACTTTTTCATTTGAATAACATCTTTATGATGATTCCTCTATGTGATATATAGAGTAGTATATATTCATTTATCACAAAATAAATTTAGAATGCCACCTCTACTCTTCTATACCCATAAATAGCTTCTTAGTGTTTTCTTCACCTCTGATCTCTTTCTCTCCATTTCCTAAACTCTCTTTATGAACCAATCTGCATAAAATGTCACTTGGGAATTGGTATTTGCCACGCCTAAAATTTAAATATTTGATGTCAGGCACAAGCTGTAGAATAGAATGAAAAATCCCATAATCTAGCCTTAAAAGGTCTCAGAGCCTGGAGGAAAAAGTCAAGCTAGAGCTTGAGACAGTTTAAGCTCCAATAGCAGCATGAGAGAGAGAGAAAAAGAGAGAGAGAGATGAAATTTGTACAATTTGAACTTACCTGTTGAACATTTTTCTGAGTTTGTGATTTAAACCACTAT
This sequence comes from Dipodomys ordii, assembly GCF_000151885.1. Classification (NCBI taxonomy): domain Eukaryota; kingdom Metazoa; phylum Chordata; class Mammalia; order Rodentia; family Heteromyidae; genus Dipodomys; species Dipodomys ordii. The sequence goes on from NW_012267325.1 coordinate 753,521, forward strand.
TTAATCTCTGTCCTCAATGCCTTAATATACAAAGCCCAACTCTCCTAGTTAGCAATGCCACCCAGTTCTCATTCTTCTCTCCACGCTTTCAGCTACATGGCAAACCCACAGAGATCCACCTTAGAAATTTTGTACAGTATCACAATATTCTGAGTTGAATTCATATGTTCTAAAGCAAACCTACACAGAACTTTGTTCTAATTACTGTAAGTATGCTACTGATTCTTCCCTTAATACCCAACTACACTGCCATAAAAAATGGTCAGTTGTTAGCATCTGCAACCAAGGGTGTGCAGATTATCTTACTATAGTAGGAACACTGAATCAAGCTACTATTTAGAATGGCTAGAACAATGATTGGAGCATGTTACTATTAAATACAAAGAAAACTACTGAATAGATGTCTGACTTCAGCATAAATAACAATTTTCATAAAAGAATATTTCTGCCAGATATGGTGGTTCACACCTGTAATCTCAATATTCAGGAGGCTAACAGGATTATCAAGAGTTTGAAACTAGCCTGAGCTATATAGAGAATCCTAGGCCAACCCAGGCACTAAGAAAATGAAATTTTTTGGGTGGCTGGGAAGGTGGTAGAGTGCTTGCCTTGCATGCATGAGGCCCTGGGTTTGATTCCTCAGCACCACATAAACAGAAACAGCCGGAAGTGGCGCTGTGGCTCAAGTGGTAGAGTGCTGGCCTTGAGCTGAAAAGCTGAGGGTCAATGCGCAGGCCGAGTTCAGGCCCCACAACCAACAAGACAAAAAAAAAAAAAGAAAGAAAGAAAATGAAATTTTTAAAAGGAGTATTTCCATTTTGTTCATAAAAACAAATCAATCAACAACTTCAATCAATATACAGAGTACACATGTTTATGTTCCAAGTTAAGGCAAGTTAACTGCAGTTTGTCTGCAATAAAAACAATCTGTAAAATGTGCTTCTGCTGCAACCTTAATTTTCCATCTAATAGCTTAAGGATGCTGTAGATTAAGAAAGATTGCAAAATACCTACCACATATTCACTGAAACCCAATTACTAATTTTGCCAATTCCAACAATAAACAACAACAACTAGGGGAGCAGCATGGCTTGATGAAGGGAACCATTGATCTGGGAAGGCAAAAGCAAGAAGAAAATCCTTACTAACTGCAGGCTCTCACTTTAAAGTGCAGTCTTTGCATTATATGATCCCTGGGGCTTCTTCTAGCTCTTAAGATACAAAGAAACACAGATGTTAACAGTTTCATCAAATGGTATATACACAACTTGTGGATGGATGTTAGATCCTAACACCTGCATTATGTTCAGTGCTGTTCTAGTCTGTGCTTCTTAACTATATAAATAGAGTGCTTTCCTTAAAAGTAAAAGCCTAAGATCTGCTTCAGAAGAATCCCAAGTTTGAGGGCAGCCTGGGCTATAGAGCCAGACCCTATCTCAATAAATACATACATATATAGTAAATACATATATACATACATGCATACATATATAGAAGTAAATAAACAAATCTGCTTCAGTGCTTTTGTTTTGCTCTGCTTTTTTTTTTTTTTGCCAACTTGGGTTCCAAACTTTCAACAACAAAATCAAAATGTAGTATTTGGAGTTGTGCCCATGAAAAAAACCTCATTTACTTTTCTGGTACACAAAAAAGTCTATGTTGAAATCTACCTGATCAACAGATACTAATACTGTCTGTTCAAAGAAATATACTTGTATAGTTAATTAAAAGAACTCTGTATGATAGCATGCTTTAATTCTTTTATTTTGAACATATACTTGCTAGCAATTTGTTTAAAGGTAAAGATGGCAGTGCTGAATTGCCTATCCTGTATTTATTTAAAATAGACTCCCACTTTAGAGTTTTCAAATCGCACAAAATTAGCAACTGAAATTGTTATATATATATATATATACATACACACTTTAGAATGCTAATTTTATTTTTTTGTTGGTAATATGTGGTAAAAGGAAACTATGTTGAAAATACATTTGACTCATTAAAAAAGGCAACAAGCGGCAGATGCTTTTATCTAAAGAATGCATGAAGGTATTCTTTCTCTCTCTCTTTGCCATCTTTCTCTCTTTGCCATCTTTCAAACATATATTCATTTCTGGTCCTGATTATAACCAAGACATAGTATAGTATATGACAGATTTTCTATGTCTTCTTTTAACTGATAGAAACATTAAACTCAAAAAAATGAGAACAAGGTAAGTACCAGAGTACTACAGGTGACACTGAGATTACTAATATTAATTTTTTAATATTAATTTTTTACATGTAGCTCCACTGGGTTCCCTGGTTGAAAATGTAAAATGCTTTGTTTCTGTGAAGACTGTGTAATGGTCATCATGCACTGTTTATCTTTGTTTTAGTAAAAAGAAAACTGAGAAGTTCTTTCTCCTCTGAAAATTAAATGATTTAAGGTTGGGAGTGGGGGACAGGTGTAGCTCAGTGGTAGGGTACTTGTCTAGCATGTGTGAAGACATGAGTTTATTCCCAGCAAAGCAAAAGCAAACAAACATAATTATCTGCCTTAATAAAGTTAAGAATTAGACTGAGTTGCACTGGCTCAGACCTACATCCCATCTACCTGGGAGGTAATATGAAGCCAACTCAGACAAAAAAGTTGCCAAGACCTCATTTCAGCCAGTAACTTTGAAGAAGTAGTGTACATCTCTCACCACAGCTCCCTAGGAAGTATACATGGGAGGATCACAGTCAGCACCAGCTGGGCAAAGGTTTGAGACGCTATGTGAAAACCCCAGTACTTCCTGCCCACCTCCCCTCTCTCGCCCCCCCCTCAAAAAGGCAAGAGATATAGGGGAACACACATACAATTCTTAAAGTTGCAAATTACTAAAAGTTGTTCTTGAAAACTAGGTTTCTAGAAACTACCATGATTAAATCCTTTCTAGAGCTCACCAAAACGTTAAGCTGAGAATGCTGTCAGCTCTGTGCTTGGCAAGGCTTTAGGAATGAGGGCACATTGCACGGGAGGGCCAGGTACTTACTCCTCCTGTGATGGCCCTCCCCAGATGGTCACCACTTGTGGTACACCAGGTGCTGTCATACTCACAATCCTTGGATCTGCAGATGCAAGCTCTACATGTGAAGCCACAACCTTCCCCTTGCTCCTGACACACTGCCTAGTGAAGGAAGCCTTGAGCTGAAAACTCTTGCTCTCTCTGAAAATGCTTTCCACAGGGAAAAACAGAGATATCTAGTAAGCTGAATAAGAGACTGAAAATTGAAGAGATTCTGTATACATGAATAATCACAGAAGAAATGTCTGCAAGTATATTTATGGTCAACTGATTTCCAACTTGTGAAAATACATGCATAAACACTGGAAGAATAGTTTTAAATGTGCACATACATATTATATTTTTTAGATATGTCAATGTAGCAGTCTTTGGCATCTCTGAAATATCAAAGTTTCCTACTTTTCTCTCATCTCTTAATTGCTGGTTCATTTCGAACACTAGAGTTCTGCTACAGGTACAGGCATGGCTGAAAGGCATTGATTCATCCTCGAAGGAGGGATGTTTAAAAAAATGTAGTCAACTCCATCCAAGCCAAGCACATGCTTCAACATGTAAGCAAACCCTAGCCCCCTCCGGCTTCCCCAGCAGTGCCTGCCAAGCTCAACTTCATAGCTACACCTCCACCCTTCATTGTCACTTAGCTTTCTGTTCGTATTATAGTGTACTTCCAGTCATTTGTGCTACAAGTAATTTGAAAAGCTAAAGTACTTTTTTTTTAACCACAGATTTAATACAGCAGTCTCTTAAATGATTGGCCTAGAAGCAGAGAATCCCTTTGCCTATCTCATAACATCTGTCACAGAGTTAGATTACAAATCATCGGAATGAGTAAAGAAAACACATGGACAAAACAAAAAAAAAAACAGGCGAAACCACAAAATAGTTTCTGTTCTTTATTTCACATAATTTGGACAAAGGGATGAAATGTTAAATAGAACATGAAACTGAGTATTAAAGTTTAAAAAAAGATCTTTAAATTTCCTAACTAAAATCCTCTTTGGAGTTACAAAATAGCAATCCTTTTATTACTCAAATCCACAGAGATTTATTAACAATTTATAGGATAGCAATGTAATCTCTAGTGAAGAAAACTCTTTATTTACCTTTTTTCGGTCAAGAAGTCATTTCTAATGCTCTCAGAAATATTAACAGTGAAATCTACTAAATCTGAGATCCTTTAAATGAACCAAAAATATAACTCTTATTTTTAAAAATGATGATCAGTGTAGCCTAAGGCAGTCAGCTGGTATCTCAGAAACCTAAGATTAAGTGGTTTTAACTTACAACTTCACGCCAAAAACAACACTTGTCAGGGAAACATTTAGATAAAGCAACAATAAATACTTGTGAAATGCTAGTATTTTCTTTTCTAGTTAAAGGTGCCTGATGGTTTTCTAATACATAGAGCACCTGGAAGAGAATCTAGATCCATGGGTTCCCCAGGAGAACACTGCGGGTTCTAAGGTACACAGAGGAGCCTGCTTCCTGGCTGCTGTACAGGCTCAGGAGACCATCCTAAACCTGCCATCTATGCTGTCTTCTACACCCCATATGGATGGCTTTGTAAAGGAGGGTCAAAATTTATGGTATTTCTTAAAAAAATTACCAGTCATTACCAAAATTTAACTTAGGTCATCTTTGAAGATTTTTCTGAATAGTTTTGGTACTGCCTAATAGTCATAAATCATAATATACTGTTCAACACTAAGTCTATACCCCAATCCATTTCCACTTGTATTATGGGTCCAGCATTCATTCATAGGGAGAATTTTTTTTTCTATATTCAGTTTAAGGACTGACAGTTTTCTCCTCCTTCTAAAACACTCTCTATAGAATTGAGCAAGTAGTCCAAGACTCCTTTACTAACTTTCAACCAGAGTCCACAGAGGAGGTGAACTTGGCCTCAAACCTATCTCTCAGATGACTTTCGCCACAGTTGTCTCACCTGTGGTGCTCACTGCAGCATGTGCTGTAGTCCCCAATGCTCCCATTCAACTGAAGAGTGGTCACCAGGAGTTACATTGTTCCCAGCTCAAACATATTCATTCCACAGTTAAATAGGTTAAAATTCCTGGATATTTTAAGTTCACAGACATCCAATAAGAAGGCACTTTCACCCAGTCACAGCTGGCTTATAGTTCCAAAGATGTTAAATTCACAAATTATCCCAAAATTTAAAAATGAATACCAACAAGCCAAGTTCTAAAACCCCTCTCATTCTGCAGTATTATTTCTCTCATTCAAAATTATCAAACTTTATTTGCCAAACGATATCTATAATTATTTACAGAAAATTTCCAGGGAATTGAAACTTTCACTATAAATTCAGAAGGTCTAATTTTAAAAAAATCTAAGAAATATAGTCTTCAAACATAAATAAGAAAGCAATACTATAGCGCTGTAGTTTAACACTATACAAATCATGTAAATTTAAATCTTTACAAGGAAAACACTAGTTTTAAAAGAACCCTGCTGAGTCCTTTTTTCTAAACTGAATATTCTTTAGCAATACAAATGATAATCTCCCACTTAAAATTACTTTATGTGTATGAATATATTAAAACATTAGAGCTACATAGTATTAGCCTAATATAAAACCAAAAAAAAAAAACCAGTAAATGAAAGAACAAGTTCAGTGAAGAAAATATAAAAGAAAATTTGAACTGATGTTTCTAATTAGCAAGGGCTCTCACAAAGACTTAAAAGCAAATTTTTCCTTTTGATTAATTAGAACAGCAACACAAAGAACCAAACTCTAATTGGCAGTTTTTCCAGCGAACTGGCATGAGACAGATGCAACTAACGGCAGAATGTGTGTTTTTCAATGAGAAAAGCTGCAGTGAATGTTCTGTGTAATGGATACACGAATAGGCTGCTCTCATGCTTCAGTCACAAAGTCTGTGTAACCAGTGGTACTGCAGAAATATTTTGGCCAAAACTTAACCTCAAAATAGCACTCAACTTTGCCAAGAGCTTTCTATCAACTTAAATATAAGGGAAAATACTGTTCGACAAGGTCTAGAATTATTCCTCTTTTTATTAAGGACAGCTTAATGGTCAGAGGCACACCTCAATGTTTGCAGTAGTTATCTTGAAGGGGAGAATTTCACACTGAATTCAAAGAACACTAGTCTCTTCTGGCAAGCAGATCACTAATGTGAAATAGATATGCCTACATTAAATGAAGCGATAGGAAGACATTTTGGACAGGATCCATAACAGCACTGGAATTAAAAAGATAAGGAAAGGAACTTCTCAGGATAAAGACAAATATATCTCTTCTAGCCTTTAAGGGACTAGCTGGGATACAGGAAAAGGCAAGGAATCAATATTAAAGAACAGCAAATTGAAGGCATTTAACAAGAAAATTAAAAAACACTGAACCAAACTATTTCTGAAGACAAAAAATGCCTAAATATGTAAATGCATCTATTAGACTCTGGATATTTCTCTTGAATTTTAAAGTATAGACATTTAAACAGCATAGGCATCATTTATGTTTACTTGAAGGTTTTTCATCATCTTCTCTATTATTCACTACTACCTTACATTTTGTTGTTTTGTTCTGTAAATTGGTAAATAACAAAACATAAAGACAAAGTAGCTTGCTTATTTACTATTTATTTATTTATTTATTTTGGGTCGGTCATGGGGCTTGAACTCTAGGCTTGAGCGCTGTCCCTCAGCAATTCTGCTCAAGGCAAGTGCTCTACCACTTGAGCCACAGCACCACTTCCATTTTTCTGGTGGTTTATTGGGCTAGTTTGAACTACAATCCTCAGATCTCAGCTTCCTGAGTAGCTAGGATTACAGGAATGAGCCACCGGTGATGGGCTCAAATAGTTTATTTTAAAAAACAATTTCTGAGATTTGTTCCAAGCAGAATGTAAGGGTTTCTTTATCTGTGGCTTTGCCTACTTTCCTCAAATCCCAATCATGAGCAAACTTTTGACTTTCCATTTTTTCATCTAAAACAAAGGGTACTGACCAACATCCCCTCCCACTGCATGTCTGGTTCAGCAATGATATAAAATCAAAATGAAATAAAAGGACAAGAAATTACTTATAACACAGGATTACATGCAAGTATGTAAGTCATGCCAGACTCACCCCTGATAATTCTACTATTCAGGAAAAGGTCAAGGTCGTGCCTACCAAAAGGTTTACAAAACCTAATTTTCACCAGCACCAGTGGCTCACACTACTCAGGAGGCTGAGATCTAAGGATCACAGTTTGAAGCCAGTCTGGGCAGGAAATCTGTGAGACTTCTATCTCCAATAAACTAGCAAAAAGCCAGAAGCTAAGCTGTGGCTCAAGAAGCTCATGATGGTACATGCCGTCATCCCAACTGTGGCAGGATTATAAATAGGAGGACAGCAGGATTATAAACTATGTCAAAAATAGCCAGTGAAAAGGGCTATAGGTGTGGCTTAATCTGTATTGCACCTGTTAAACCCTGAGTTCACAGTACATCAAGAAAAAAAGACAGGAGTCACCTAACAGTTAAGTCATGCTGCTCAACTGTCCAATTTTCTTCTGAAACCTACTGTGCTCTCTTCAGATCTCTTTTTCTGTTATTCTTAAGTAATAGTCTCTTTTTCCTCTTCTTACCCTAATCTAAAAAGCTTTAAAGCTAACAATAAAGGTGAGAAATTGTTAGTTGTACCTCTTTAAAGAGGTCCAATTGACAATCTTTCAAGTAAGTAAAACCACTCTTGAATTATTTAATACTGAAAAAGCCTATTATATTCTAGAATAAAATCTTAGCTCTGAAACGAGTTTGTCTCTTTGCCTTCTTAAATGGGTGTTCTTTGGTAATATTGATATTAATTTAAGAGGGTAGAGGGTTAAGTAGAGATATTTTACCTATGTTAACTGTTCAAAACATGCTACTTTAAAGTCACATCTATAAGTTACAAATGTTTTCAGTGGACTTGTCAATATTAGGGAATCTGTGATTTCTTTTTAAAATGAATATATTACAATTTATCCATTCTCCTATTTGAGTTTTTTCCAGCTTTGCACTATTCCCTATGGCGACTGACTCTACCAGCCAGTTTTTTTCCTAGCTAAATTAAAGAGCACTTCACTCCTGTATTCATATTTTACAACAATTTTGCAATGTAATTTATGTAACACATAACTCATGCATTTTCAACATTGAATTCAATGGGTTTTAGTATACTCACAGTCATACAATTGATATCACAATCAATTTTACAACATTTTCAACCTAACAGAAAAAAGCCTGCTAAGTGTTTCCCCTACTTCTCACTCCTGACCCAGGAAATTAGGAATCTATTTTCTATTTTCCCATAAGCTGTCCCTGAGCTATTTTTCCCCCCTTTGGGCTGGTCCTGGGGTTTGAACTCAGAGCCTCAGTACTGCCCCCTGAGGTTTCTTTTTTTCTCAAGGCTAGTGCCCTACCACTTGAATCACAACTTCATTTCTGGCTTTTTGATGGTATAATTGGACTTTCCTGTCCAAGCTGGCTTCAAGTTACAATCCTCTGAGCTCAGCCTCTTAAGTAGCTGGGATTATACAGTCATGAGCCACCATACCTAGCACCTGGGTATTTTATATATTCGGAGGATCACCCCCTTGTAACATGTATTAATGTTCCATTTCTTGTTATTCCTTAATAATATTCCATTAATGATTCCATGAATGTATACAGCTCATTATACTTATCAGCTGATGTACATCTGGATTCATTTTACTGCTATCACAAATAATGCTGTATAGTTTTGGCAATACAGAAAACCTAGAAATGGGATGATACAGATCACAGAAAGCTAGATACATAAAGGGAACAGGATCTGGAATGCTCCCTACCCCAGCATCAATCACTACTTCCAATCCCTTGCTTTACTATCATCTAAAGCTGTTCATCTTTCATTCCTGTCACTGTTCCCTCAGTTCCTGCCATCAACTGGATCATTTCAGTAGCCTCATCTTGTCTCAGATCCAGCTTTGCCCTCCTCTGGCCAACTTGACCCAGTGCAGGGTGTTCAGATTAAATCATAAATGTTATCATTTCCTTTCCTTTCAATGGATCCTCAAAATACTCAAGTAAATGTAAAATGCTTTAGCAGGAAAAGGTCCTGGGACCCAACTAACACCCCCCACCCCTCCAGGTACCTAGGTTCCTCTGGTTACCTATGTTCTACAAATAAGGGGTAACTTCAATTAGTTACCTCCCCCCACCCCTCCAAACCTAGAAACAAACCTGAACTTTGGCTATTCCTCTACCACACCAGCAAGGGAAGATCATATAACTCAGTCCACAATGAGCCTGATATGTGCCCTTCAAAAGCAGCTCCAGGTCTTACCAGGAGCTTGACCTGAGCCAACTGCTTGACTTATCCCAAGCCACCTGGCAAGACTGGATGAGAAATGGGCAGGCAATCCAACCTTGGCCAGTCATTCCTAAGACTGGCTGAATAGCTATGATCTGAGCCCTCAGCATACAGCTAAGATCCCCTTTTAAAGGAGATTATAGGTGTGAAAAATTATGTACTCCAGAGCAACTGATGACTTCACTGACATCAAGTCAAAGTCAGAAAAGGGTGGGAGGAGGGAGTCAGAAGAGAGACAAAAGAGTGAGTACATGCTGGTAGCAAACACCTGTAATCCTAGCTACTCACTCAGAAGGCTGAGATCTGAGATTGTAGCTCAAAACCAGCCCAGACAGGAAATTCCTTGAGACTCCTATCTCCAATAAACTACCAAAAAAGCCAGAAGTGAAACTGTGGCTTAAGTGGTAGAATCCTAGCCTTGAGCAAAAGAAGCTTAGGGATAGCTCTCAAGCCTTGAGTTTAAACTCCAGCACTGGCACAAAAGATAAGAAAGAAAGAAAGAGGGCTGAGAAGGTGACTCAGTGGTAGAGCGCTTGCCTTGTATGCATGAAGCCTTGGGTTGGATTCCTCAGCACTACATAAGCAGAAAAGGCCAGAAGTGGCACTATGGCTCAAATGGTAAAGTGCTAGCCTTGAACTCAAGAACTAAGGAAAAATGCCCAGGCCCAGAGTTCAGGCCACATGATGACATGTAAATCTTTTCACAGAGATGTGTCCAGAGCCTTGTTCCTCCCATTTACACGTGATTATAAATTTTATTAATTTTTCTGGAAGTACAACAAGTAAATTCATTTTCTGGGGAATCATGTGCTAAGACCAGAGGGTCAGGATTGGGGGCTGAGAATTCCTGCCAATTTCATATAAGAAGTGGGAATTTGTTGACACCATCAACACACCTTAGGAAGTAAAAAAAAAATAATAATAATAATAAGGTAGAGTAAATGTCTGGAAAACGTTACAAAAGTAGGTTTCATCTAAGCTGGCTTTCTTTTCTGGAGAGCAGAAGGAAATGTTGACATTGAGATGCCCTTTATGTCCTCAGTAACTGGCACATGATGGTAGAATAAACGGTGTTTTAGAGAATAATCACAAAATTGGATCTGAGTACAGCCTCCACACTAAAGAGCCTCAGGGCTTTTTCTACCAGTTACTTATTCTTCACAGAATCTCCCCTATTCTTTACCACCAGACTGTTCCCTAAAGAATGATTTGGTGGCTATCTGCTCTCGGTGGAATATTAAGAACAGAGGCCAGCATGAGCTCCATGGAAAGAATTCACATGAGAGAAACGGCTCTGCAGAAGAAAGGAAGAAGGCAGTCAGGATGGAAGTGCTGGCCTAGCTATAGAAGCTAGGAAAGATACTCTCTAAGCCTGTCTTTACAACTGAAGAAAAAAATACATGAAAAATCCCAGATAGAATTTTGTATGTAGCTGAAGTAATTTAAATCCTTCTGTTCCAGTATCAGAAGCAGCTAATAAAGCAGAAAAGAATCATACTACAGACTCTAGTACACCAGGGAGAATGTTAAGTACAAGTGCTTAGAGATTGTGCCTAGAAAACTTTTACCTATGAAACTGATCACCCCACTGAGTTGTCATCAATGGCATCTCTGAATGGATTCAGAAGTCTAGACAAAAAGGGTAGTCTAGTGTTCTCTCCACATGTCCTACCTTATGCCACATTGCAGTCTACTGCCGAAGACCAAAGCTCCAAAACTAATAACATGTTTTCAGACAGTTTAGGTTTTAGAATTTTAGACTGTCACACAGCCAAATGGAGATTCTACAACAAAGCCACTATATTAAGCAGAGATTTTATTAAAAATGTATTTAAGGGGCTGGGAAAGTGGCTCAGTGGTAGAGCGCTAGCCTTGAGCTGAAGAGCTGAGGGACAGCGCTCAGGCCCAGAGTTCAGGCCCCACGACCGAGCCCCCCCCCAAAAAAAATTATTTAAAGCCCTCCTAAAATATATGACCACAATCTCCTACCTTAATAAATACAACAATCTAAAGATAATTTTACCTTTATGACTTGTAGTCATTAGGACTATCATTCTGAATATCTGCTACCAAAATGTTGAGCTGCTATAAGAGACAGAAATCCTACAAAATGACTCCCAATCCTAGAAAATTACTTCATTGAATGTATGTCTGCATTATTTTATAACTTTGTTTCATGAACTCCTACTGAATAGCAATGCAAATACTATTTAACGGAGCATCTCAATAAAGGGTTCATGTTAATCAAAATTCTTCATATTCGGCTAGATGTTTGCGGATTGATTGCAAAGATTAGTGAAGATATTTTCAGACTAATATCAAATACAGGCTACATAATGAAACTATAGAAAAGCAGAGCCTGAACTCTAGGACTCGGTGTTGACTAACTCAAGATCCATAGCTTTTCCTTGAATGATTACAATCTATGCAATCTATGGCCAAGTGACACTAATGAGGTCTTTCTAACACAGTTTACCCATGAAACTAAGGAAGCTGCCCATTGGTATTCTGAGCAAAAGACAAAAAAACTAGTGGGGAATGTAACCTATGCCACAGATATCTGAGTAGTTCTTAGGGACAGGCTAGTTAAATTACATCATCCTTTCTCCTTTACCCTCAAAGCAGACATGTTTATTTGTACTAACAAAATGAGTCATTTGAAATGGTCACTGATGAATTTTTAGATGAAGTTCAGTCACAGTAGTTTTTCTGACGACAGTCTTTCAGATTTGGACACTAAAGGTAGGCAAAACAAAAACAAAAACCACCACAACTTGTCTGGTACTGATCTAGTAACCTTCCAGGTTTGGTTCACCTGTTACTTTCCTAATGCAAGACATAAAGATCTGAGGACCCAGGATGAACTTTTCATTTACTATAGCAACTAGGAACACAATCAGTAAAAGAGGGTATTAAAAGTCTTTGTGTTGCCAACCTAGCAAATACATAAAATGGAAATACTACACTGCTCAAATCATATTTTCTGGAAAAATGTCAGTGATAATATGTGCTCATCTGATTGGTGGCTGATAACAAATTTAGAAACAAAAACATGCCGGAGCACTCCTCTGCTTGAAGAGTTCTAAGAACTGCTCTCTCTCTCTCTCTCTCTCTCTCCCCCCCCCCAAGATGACTGCCAACAATGGCCACATGTCATAACAACTGCAGGGAACGTTAGAAAGTTGATGAAAAAGGCCACAGGATATATCTGCTAGAGTCTACAAGTGACAAACTGCTTTTCATACCTTTTTATATAGTCGCACCTTTGACATCTCTAGACTATACTCCCCAATGAAAATCTGTTACAAGTCCTAGTTAGGTGCAAAGCTGCTTTATTTCTCTTTACTTCCTAAAATAAGCCATAACAGGGTGTAAGCAAACAGAGTAAGAAAGGAATCCCAAAGGAAGTATTTATTAAAAGAAAACTCAGTAAAATCATTCAGTTAACATAGTATAAGTTGAAGACCCAGAAAGTTAATGTTCTAGGTGTAGGCCATCAGCTCTCTTGAGGTCCATCTATTTTAGAGGTCTCAGAAGGAAAGACTACTTCTGGTAGGCCACCCCAGCTCATCGTCCTTTCATCTGTTACCAGCCTGCTATCAGTTCACTGGAGGCTAACTTAGGAAGTCTTTCATAAGTGATTAAGGTCATGCATAAATATTTGGGTTTTCAAAGATTTCTGCTGCTACTCTCAGATTATTTGGGAAGAAGTCTGTCTCAGCCCTCTTTCAGGGTAAGTTGAAACAAGAAATAAAGGAAAGAGAAATGAAAGGAAGATGGAGAGAAAAAAAAGGAGGAAATGTGAGAGAGAGAAAACAAGAGAAGTTAGGAGAGGTCAAGGCTGACTACACTGAAGACCTGCAACAGGAGGAGCTAAACTAGGAAATGCTACTGAGCTGTTCAAGAATTGAGATGAGGAATAGGAGAAAGATCACAGCTCCATTTCTGTTTTTTCAGTGGTTAATTGGAGATAAGAGTCTCAAGACTTTCCTGTTCAGGGATGGCTTTCAACTGCGATTCTCAGAACTCAGCCTCCTAAGTAGCAAATATTTATAGGTATGAGCCACCAACATCTAGCCCAATTTTATTTTATTTGGCAATACTGGTGTTTGAACTAAGGGCTTTATGCTTGCTAAGAAGACAATCTACCTCATATCATCAACCCTTTTTCTGCTTTAGTTATTTTCAGATATAGCCTTATATTTTCCTTGACCACTATCTCCTATCAATGCATCTTAAATTTCTGGGATTATAGATAGGACCAATATCTGTGGCTTATTTGTTGAGATGGAAGGTCTTGCTAACTTTTTGTCTGGTCAAACCTTGAACTTCAATTCTTCTCATATCTGCTTCTAGAGACCTAGTTGTAGACAAAAGCCATTGCAATTGGCCAGCAACCAATTAAACTTTCTATTTTTTTCAGTGCATGGAACCAAACTAGGCTCTTGCACATGCTAATAAGGTGCTCATCCACTGAGCTATATCTTCAGTACAAAAATTTTTCTGTGTTGGGGGCTAGGAAGGTGGCTCAGTGGCAGAGCGCTTGCCTTGCATGCCTGAGGCCCTGGATTTGATTCCTCAGCACCACATAAGCAAAATGAAAAAAGCCGGAAGTGGCGCTGTGGCTCAAGTGGTAGAGCGCTAGCCTTGAGCTGAAGAACTGAGGGACAGCGCCCAGCCCAGAGTTCAGGCCCCACGACCGGACCCAAAAAAAAAAAATTTTTTTTCTGTGTTGTTTTTAGTGCTCTGTGTGAATTCTTTTAATGTTAACAAATGCTAGCAATAAGAACAGATGTCTCAGGGTGTAAGGGAGGTAGATCAGAATAGGAAGCATAGTTAAGACCAAAGTTGGTGTCAAAATTTCAAGGTAGGGTCTCAAGGTAGAGATATTTCATCTTTTGCTCAACCTTTCCTACTTTTCATAAGCAGCCACCTGCAACTGATGGCTTGCACAGGGGTACTACCTACCACTGGTCACTTTGTAGCTCTTAGACTTCAACTGAGGCATCTTCAAATGGACAATACATCATGTACAATTTACTCATAAGCTTTAAATTCTAGTTAGTAACAAGCATTTACATACTTTGTTTTAAAAGAATGTGGCCAATCCTTTATTAGAAGGTGTATGAAACGAACTTTTCAAAAGACTTTTCAATAACCCTGAGTAACTACAAAAAGATCCAATCAAATTTTAACACTAGATTTAATCAGTGATTTAACAACTAGCTTGAATTATTAAAACCATGGAGGCATATTTTACAGTATTGATTAAATTATAAATTTATTGTGCAAATGCTCTTAAATTGCTATAAAATGAAAATAGAAAAAAACGGCAGCTGTAAATACATAAATTCTAAAGAGTAAGCAATTATACTCTTTTTTTCTGTGTTCAGGATGAATACTGCTGATTATGTAACAACTCACAAGCTGCCCAAACCACTAAGCACCCATTCTATAGAGCAGCTGTCATTTTCTTGTACATCACAAAATAAAAACAAACAAACAAAAAAAAAACATGAAGAAACCTGAGGGCATGGCTTGATTTTTTTTTCACATTTTATAAAATGTAAAAGGTTATGTTTAAGACATCATTATGTAATCTGAAAATATAACTTAAATGAAATAGAAAACTCTTCTTCATGGATTAAGCCTTGAACGTAAACTAACAAAAGATTTCAGAGATTCCCTTCCCTCTGTGTGAAAGGTCTTTTGCAGGCTCCAATTGTAAGAATTCTAAGAATTTTTTTTTTAACATTTTGTCACTGAGTACAATTTCTAAAGTTTGTTTTTGTTTGCTTATTTATTTATGCACCAGTCCTGGGGCTTAAACTCAGGGCCCTGGCACTACCTATTGAGCTTTTTTGATCAAGGATAGTACTCTATCACTTGAGTCCCAGCTTCACTTCTGGCTTTGGGGTGGTTAATTAAGAGTCTGACAGACTTTTCTGCTCAGTTTGGCTTTGAACCACAATCCTCAGATCTCATCCTCCTGAGTAGCTAGGATTACAGGTGTGAGCCACCATTACCCAGCTAAAGTTAATTTTAAAGAGAAATACGAAAAAAAAAAGGACCAGATTCCTTTTCCATCTTTTAAATAAAATAACTAAGTTAACAGAAAAACGAAGATATATCCTATTGACTGCATTATCAATGTAACCTCATTTGTAGCCACAGAACAGCTTAATATTTCTACAACCTGCATTTTCCTTTATTAATCAATAGCTGATTTTCATTTATAGTTTAAACTGCAATTTATACACTTTAGAGACCTTTGTTTTTACTAGTAAACATATCATATGTGCCAATAAACCTCACTAGAGAAGGAAAGGAAGAGTTTACAAATGTTAAACCTTATCATATCCTTACCTATACTTAGAAGTCAGCTTAAAACTTCATTTTGAAATTTACTAACCCTTTTGGGGATGGCTGTTGGCAAGGATCCTTTTGTTCTTTGTAGAGTAAATGGAAAAATCAGGTGCTCTCACATTTTCAGCAAAGTGCCATGCTTACAGATACCATGCTGCTTTCTATCCACATCAAAATAACTACTTTGCTTTCTTTTTTTCTTTTTTCTTTTTTTTTTTTGTCAGTCATGGGGCCTGAACACTGGGCCTGGGTGCCATCCCTCAGCTCGCCAGCTCAAAGCTAGCGACAAAGACACTTTTCTAGACTCTAGGGCTCTGAGGCTCTTCCTGGCTCAATCTCACTGAGCATCACACCTCCAGCTTAAGATATACTTTGGAAGCACCGTCAACTCTAAGTAAACAAACACTGTGACAGTCAAGCACCTTGTTCTATTGTTGCCTTAACCTTTACTCTCAGGATACATTAAGAATTCAGATAGGATTAGACATATGATTCAGAAATCAATGCCTAGTTTTTTCTTAACAACAACAACAAAAAAACCCATGGCAATCTATACAGATCTCTAGGCATTCACACAGTCAGACTAAAGGAGGATATGGGAAGGAACTCAAATGTGTCACTTAACATTTAATATATTATTTATCAAAAGGAACTCCAGAAATTGGAAATGTGTTTTGTTGTTGTTGGCAGTGGTAATAATATTTGTTTTGGCTTTGAGGTTCTTCCATCCCCTCCCACCACTCTTTTAGGAAAGTATAGTTGGAGTATAAGAAAGGGAGAGAGGAAGGGTAAACAAATGTAATTCCACTATTCAGTATGTGGGAAATGACCTATGTAATTTGTGGGCAGGGATGGGAGAAGGAAACTGGAGAAAAGCAAAGGAAAGGGTGACATTGTCCAAAAAAAGAAACGTACTCATTACCTGACTTATGAAATGGTAACTCCTCTGAACAACATCTTAACAATAACAATAAAATATATTTTAAAAAATCAGGGCTGAGGGCTGGGAAGGTGGCTCAGTGGTAGAGCGCTTGCCTTGCATGC
>NW_012267325.1:771525-806379 GCF_000151885.1 Dipodomys ordii
GTGGTGCTGTGGCTCAAGTGGTAGAGTGCTAGCCTTGAGCTGAAGAGCTGAGGGACAGCGCCCAGGCCCAGAGTTCAGGCCCCACGACCAGACCCGAGGAGGGTAAAAAAAAAAAAAAAAAAGCCTGAGTGAAAACCATATGATGCTTACCTGAAATATTAACAAAAATAAAGAAGGGCTGTAGGCATTGCTGCAGAGGTGGAGACATATATGAGGCAATGAGATCAAACCCCAGCACATACCTCCTCAAACAAAATCAGTGTCTAGGCTGGGAAGGTGGCTTAGTGGTAGAGTGCGTGCCTAGTATGCATGAAGCTTGGATTCAATTCTTCAGTACCACATAAACAGAAAAAGCCGGAAATGGTGCTGTGGCTCAAGTGGTAGAGTGCTAGCCTTGAGCAATAGCTCAGGGACAGTGCCCATCACTCAGTTCAAGCCCCAGGACTGGCCAAAAAAAAAAAAAATCCCACCAGTGTCACAAATCACACATCTCTAAGCAAAAAGAACATTCAAAAGTCAATGAATATTCATTAGGTATACTTTCAATCATATCTACCCAATATGGCGTTACTTAAAATTAGATAAAATTTGTCTAAATTTGTGAACTAAATTTGACAAAATTTCATGCCTTAATATGATTTTTAGCAATTAATATCTAGTATCTAACAGCCAAATATCTTACTACCTCCATGAACTATACTATGAGTTATTATATAGTACAGAATTCCTTCCCTGTGTTATTTATTGAAGACTTTGGGTATATCTAGTAGGTATGAACAATTCTTATCCTGTCCATGCTTACCACCCTGCCCTTCTACATCAAATCTTACAGTATAGAGAAAATAAACTTACAAATAAGTCCAAAGTCTATATTGAATCAATAGTGAGTTCAGTTTTCCAAACTGAAAACCACATCTGAAAATTACATTGTCAAGCACATTTAGCTAGCTCTTGCTCCTGTTTCATCAATGCTAAGTAAATTTTATTGGCTAACTTCAAAAATGCTTAAAATGTGAAACTAGAATGAAAAATACTGACTCAGCAATAGATTAAAATTCAGTTTGTTCTATTAAACAAACTTTGTCTTTTTATCCCACAGAATTTCTTTTCCTACATTCAAACCTAGAATTTGCATTTACATCCATAGCTACACTCCTTTTAGAAAGTCTAAGGATATATAATTAACCATGTTTTCAACCAAAAATTTTAAGGCATATTCACAGCAAAGTTGTCTTCAAGACTATTTTGTCCATAGGTTATTGTCCTACTCAAACTTGAAATATTGCTAAATAAGAAAAGCAAAAGTCCTATGTAAATCAACTGTATTCTATCCTCAAGGCTATACCAGGCCATTTTTTAGATAATTTTTTAAAAATCCAGAAATAGAATCACATCTTTTAATATAATGGGCCTAAAGTAATTCTATAGTCACTATACCTCATATATGCATGTGTATATATTATACACATACAAATGTAAATATGTGTGATGCTGGGAATCAAATCCAGAGATTTGCACAACCACTAAACTATATTCTCAGCCCTCAAATATATACACATATATATTTAAACATATACAAAGAAATATTTCCTAGCTTTACAGGAAAGGCAATTTAACCAATGAATCACAGATGTTACCTGTAACCTAAAATTTCTAATACTACAGAAGAGAAAGAATACCAATTCATAACAGATCATGTTTACAATAGAAAAAGGAATACAAATGAATTTATCTGTATCACTGGTCCCCCAATATTGACTTTGCCATGAAAGCCCCAGAGTAGAACTTACATCAAGGTAGTCATTAAATTCCACATAAATAATCATGCTTGTTTTGCTCTTCAGTGCTGGGGATCAAACCCAGAGCTGCTTATGCCAGCAGCTCTGCCACTCAACAACATTCTTAGTCCTTATTTTTTCCATTTGAAACAAAGGTGAAATGTTAGAAAAAGTGAAAAGGCTAAATGCAAGAGAAATATAAATAAAATAATGTATGATTTTAAAATTAATTTTGAACTCTTCAAATATGTCTGTGATTTTTGTGTATTATACTTACTGCCATATATATGCCTGTAATCAGGGCTATTTAGGCAGAATGGAGCTCAGTGGTTAAGATTAAGGTCTTGGAGTAGCAAACTGCCACTTATTTGGTATGACCTTGGAAAAGTCACTTAACCTTTCAGAGCTTCAATTTTCTTATCTCTTATGCTGAAGATATCTGAAAAGCACTTTCATAATGCCTGGAACAGTAATACAGTAATAAATAACAGTTGTTGTTAGAATCATCAGTCCAATCTCTGCAATTTGTATTTGTAAAAGACATGTGGTGGTGGGGCAAGGGTTGTTCACTCTTGTATTCCTAGAAATATTACAGAAGGCTGAGATCCAAGGATCATGGCTCAAAGCCAGCCTGGGCACGAAAGTCCCTGAGACTCTTATCCTTAATTAACTACCAAAAATCCATATATGAATCTGTGGCTCAAGTGGTAGAATGCCAGCCTTGAGCAAAAAAGCTTAGGAACAGCATCTAGGCCTTGAGTTCAAGCCCCCATGCCAACATACATGCACATACACTCTTATACCTGCACACACCATCAGAGATGGCTATATAATCCCATATATATATATATATATATATATATATATATATGTATTATTGTGAAAATACCATACAGAGGGATTACAATTACATGGGCAAAATAATGAGTACATTTCTTATCAAGCATTGTTGCCTCCTCCTTTGTTTCCCCTTCTATCCCTTCCCATGTGCCCCCCCCAAAGTTGTAAAGTTCGTTTTTCAACATAACAATTTGTACATCTCATTGTTGCAATGGGTCCACCTATATCCCTATTTAAACCATTTGTTGTTTCCCTTCCCCTCCACAAATTATACCAATATTAAATACAGTGAAAGCAGGAGTTATACCATGGGGGAGGGACATACAAAGCAACAAAGAAATCGTCTTATAAATATGTTAGAAACAATTGCATAAAAGCAAAAACATTTGAATATTTATCTTGGGGTTTATTTCACCTAACATCAACTTATCTGACCTTTTCTGCTTGTCCCAGACACATACTAGTTATTGAAAATAAGGGAAACCATGGGGCCTATGTTTCTTTGGGCCTGGCTTACTTTACTTAATAGAATTTTTTCCAAGTCTTTCCATTTCCTAACAAATGGGGCAATGTCATTCTTTCTTATGGAGGCTCAGAATTCCATTGTGTATATATACCACATTTTCTTGATCCATTCATCTACTGAGGGGCATCTGGTTCCATATCTTAGCTACGGTAAATAATGCTGCAATAAACATAGTTGTGCTGGTAGCTTTAGTATGGTCTTGTTTGTGATCATTTGGGTAAATGCCCAAAAGTGGGAATATATTTTTTAATCTAAAGGTCATACATACTTGTTTCTCTTTGTAAATGGAAAAATCACAGTGGCAGAAGGACAGGTAAATGTTTGAAGAAATAAACAAACAAAAAACAAACAAGAGGCAAGAACCTAAGAATATCCACCAATATCTTACAACACGTCTATAGCCACCTTTGATAACTAGTTCAAACACTAATATTCAAGGCAAGAAAATAACCAATAAGTCCTCCCATCTAAAAACAGAAAACTAAGTAAGTTATGTTTTTCTATCCATTAAAAGGTAATAGAAATTTTTTGTTTTGTTTTGTCAGTCGTGGGGCTTGAACTCTGGCTTGGGTGCTGTCCCTCAGCTCTTCAGCTCAAGGCGAGCGCTCTACCGCTTAAGTCACAGTGCCACTTCTGGTTTTCTAGTAGTTTATTGGAGATAGGAGTCTCACAGACTTTACTGCCCGGGCTGGCTTTGAACCGTGATCCTCAGATCTCAGCCTCCTGAGTAGCTAGGATGACAGGCGTGAGCCACCAGTGCCAGGCAAATTTTGTGATTTATGTGGTTTTCAGAGATTAAAATCGGATATACTTCAAATCTACTTTGGCCTGGTTAGTTTGCTCCTTTACAACTGGGGCTCAGAATGTAGCCCAGGCTTGTTATTTTCCTGCTTCAGCCTCCCAAGAGCTTTTGTTCCACACATGTTCAGCTTCAAATCTACTTTATTTTCTATACAGATATTACAAAATATATCTAAGATAATAAAGCGATCTAACAAAGTGAGAGGATACCATACATTCAAGACTTTTTTTTCTTGCTTGATGATAAGAAACATCTCATGGCAGTGACAATGTAAAATAAAAAACCTGTCTTAAATTTTACCTGATTAGTCTTCTTAGAATAATATCTAACACATCTAATTTTCTATAACATCTAAGAGACTTAAGTATACTATATAATTTCATATCTATAAATAATTATAAGGAATTATTTCTAATTTGTATATGTAGATGCAGAGTTGAAATACTCTGAATATAACTATATTCTTGATATTTATTACCTAATAATTAACAGACATTTGTTTTGTATTGACTACCAAGCAGGCACTGTCCTAAGGACTAAGTAAGGATGCTTGTTCTGTCCCATTTCTGGGGCAGAAGGGCAGCTATAAAGAAATAAGGATATGTCTGAGTGTTAATAAACATTATGATAAAAAAAATGTAGGTTATGTGATTTTTAAAAAGTGACCGTGAAGCTCTATCAGACTGGTTGAACCCAAAAAAAGCTATCTCATTTCATTTTACAACACCTACTCAATAAGAGTGAGATTTGCTGCCAAAAATTATAGTCTTTCCTTTGAATTTATTATTGTTATTGTAAAGATGATATCCAGAAGGGTTACATAAGTCAGATAAAGAACACATTTCTTTTTGAACAATGTCACCCCTTCCCTTGCTCTCTCCGTCTGTCCCTCCTGACCCTACCCACAAATTGTACAGTTCATTTTCAACAGAGGGTTTAGTGAGTGTCACTGCTGCATTTGTTCATCCTTTGTCCCACCATTTTTGTGCCCTCCTTACCCTCTCAAAGATAAATGAACAAACAAGACAAAAAGGAAATGAAAACAAAAACAGCAACAAAAGTAAAAAACACCCTCTTGTTTTATTATTTTATATGGTCAGATGCGCATAGCTATTGTGCCTATATGATCCTTTCCTAAGAACATCCTCCTTTGATCTCACTGTGTAAATGCCTACAGACAATTTATCATGTACCAGTGTAATTTTTTTTCTCTTTTACCATCCAGTGTGTTTACTTACAGATTTATAGGCACATTCTAGTTACCACAAATGAGGGAAACCATGCAACCTATGTTTCTTTGGGTCTGGCTTACTTTAATATTATTTTTTCCAGTGTTTCCATTTCCTGATGAATGGTACAATATCATTCTTTCTGATGGATGTGTAGAATTCCACTGTGTATATATAGCACATTTTCTTGATCCATTTACCCACTAAGGGCAAAAGCTATAGCCTTTACTTTCATGCTTCTCCTTCTCTCTTGCCCTGCCCCCTGCCCCTTACTGGGGATCAAATGCTGGGCCTTGTAAAACTAGACAATCATTCTACTAACTGATGTACTTCCCAGCCCTTGGTGTTTTGACAGGGTCTTGCTCTGCAAAAAACAGTTTGGCCTTAAACTTGTGATCCACTCAGTGGGAGCTGGCATTACAGGTATGCAACATCACACCCAACGCTTGATAGTTTGGTAGTAACAAATGAACAAAATCATTACTCAAATATTTTAAATAAATGTAAACATTTTGCCAGGCTAGGAAATTAAAATTTAATAAATTATAATCAAATCACTTAAACTCTTTCGAGATATACACAGTAAACAACATATTCATGAGAAATGATCACAGGCAGGGCTGGAGGTTCATACCTATAATCCTATGTACTAAGGAGGCTGAATCAGAAGATTATCATGGTTCCAAGCCAGCCTGGGCAGGAAAGTCCATGAGACTCTTATTTCCATTTAATTACCAAAAAACTAGAAGTGGAGCTGTGATTCAAGTGGTAGAGGCGAGCCTTCAGAATGAATGTTCTGGGATAATGGCCAGGCCATGAGTACAAAGTCCAGGGCAAAGGAAGGAAGGAGGAAGGAAATAAGGGAGGGATGGGGGGAGGGGGAAGGGAGGGGATCACAAAAGAGAAATGTAGACAAATGACATTTTCTCGTTAATTTCATTTACCTATTACTTTTCTAAACTATAATACAATAATTTTTAATGTTCATGTATGTGCTGGCACTAGTGATTGAACTGTGGATCTCACCCTTTCACTTATCTTGCTTGTTTATGGCTACTTATCTAGTAC
Source organism: Dipodomys ordii (assembly GCF_000151885.1). Taxonomy (NCBI): domain Eukaryota; kingdom Metazoa; phylum Chordata; class Mammalia; order Rodentia; family Heteromyidae; genus Dipodomys; species Dipodomys ordii. Next base: position 777,769 of record NW_012267325.1, read on the forward strand.
TTCAGCCATACATCCAGCCCTGGTTTCTGTGATTTATTTTGCAGACAGAGTCTCAGGGATTTTTTTCCCCTTGGGGCTGACTTTGAACCACAACCCCCAGATCTCAGTTCCTGAGTAGCCAAGACTAAGCGTTAACCACTGGCATCCAATTAATCATTAAATATTTAATTTTGGGGCTGGGAAGGTGGCTCAGTGGTAGAGTGCATGCCTTGCATGCCAGAGGCCCTGGGTTCGATTCCTCAGCACCACATAAGCAAAAAAAAAAAAAAAGCTGGAAGTGACGCTGTGGCTCAAGTGGTAGAGCACTAGCCTTGAGCTGAAGAGCTGAGGGACAATGCCCAGGCCCAGAGTTCAGGCCCCATGACCCAACCCCCCCAAAATAAATAAATAAATAAATATTGAATTTTACTTAATATTAAATATATTAACATAATAAATGCAAATTTTAACTCACCTGTGTCTGTACACAGTGCAGATGATCTATTAATGTGTGCCCAAATCCAAAAGAAATCTGCAATGTAAACAAAGAAGCATGAGTAAACTCTGCAGTGTCCTGCTTGACTCTCTAGAATAGATATGAATTTTACAACTAATCTATGACTAACACATGCTTATCGCCATCAATATACAGTAGTAGTCATTAATAACAACTCTCCATTAGGTTTCACAGTAAATCAAGAATAGACTTACTTCATTATTTGTATTTATGCAAGACACTGCAAAAGTATAGAGTAACATTTCACTGAATTCTGTGGTGTTACCAATTTTGAGTTCTCATCATTAGACTACACCTCATCTACTTGTCTAATCACTAGCTTTCCTTACCAGACTAGAAACTGAGTACCAGCAAAGGCTCTAACTACCCATTTCCATACTTCATAACATAAATGAAATATTTACCTTAATTTGACATGACTTATAGTTTACCAAATATGAGACCTTTAAAAGGCTCTAAAGTACTTAAATAAAATTATATAGCTCAGCACTAAATATGTGACTCATGCCTGTAATCCTAGCTACTCAGGAGTCTGAGATCTGAGGATCAGTTCAAAGCCAGTCCAAGCAGGAAAGGATTCTTATCTCCAGCTAGTCACAGAAACCGCCCAAAGTGGCATAGTGGCTAGCGTGGTAGAGGGCTAACCTTGAGCAAAAGGAGCTCAGGGACAGCACCCAGGCCGAGAGTTCAAGCCCTAGGACTGCCTCCCCCCCATAATCTATGTAGTAACTTTAAAGCAGCAAACAAAATGACTGACTTTTGAAAAGTCTTTATGGAAGTAAGAATGTACTACTTATTACAACCGTAATAATTTGCAAAAGAAAGGTGCATAAGAAATGGAAGAAGTGTACATGTTTAGTGAGAGGAAGGAATCTATACATCATTTCCTCAGGTCTGTATCTGAATGAAGGGCTGAACCCTCAGCCAGCCTGTACCTAATCATTCCAAAGTTTCTTTCCAAGATACGCAGTGAAAAACAAGATGGAAATATATACTTATGACACCTCGTTTACTATTTACTACTATCGTGCATTCACTTATTATTTATTACTATTGAAGAAAAACTGAATGACAGCTATAATAGTGGTACTATGTAGCATTTGAGAAAAAAAAACAATAAATACTACTAGATTTAGCTTCCAAGAATATTTTTGACAATAAGCCAAGAAAGTTTATTTACCCCTTAGAATAACATCAATCAGTAATAATTTGTTTTGGATGATTATACTGTAAAATAGTATTAATTCTTCTAAGAGTCCTATAGTCTTTAGTAAACTAAAGGGGAAAAGCTAAGAAAGTATGCTCTGTCTTACTATGCTATAAATAGGTCACTGTCAGAAGGCATAGTGAAATAGCAGAAAGAGCCCAGCATCTTTAGACCTGGCCTTCACATTCTAGTTTTATCACACAGAAACTGCTGTTATGGTAACAATAATAGTTTATTATTACCATCAGCTTAGGTATATGACCTACTGTCTGCATCACGGATTCAACTATGGAAAGTTAGTACTATAATACCATCTTTGTAGCATCTTGGAAACATGTAATGATAGTAGGCATTATAATTAGGTTTCTACAAGGTATGATCATCTAAAAGTGATGGCTGGTATGATAGGTAACTCAGTGATATGAAGTAAAATGGAACTTCAGGCCCACCCTATCTCAAATAAAACTGATTTTTCCCTGGGGTGTTTCTAGCCTTTTAACTCTCCTGAAAGATACGCTGATGTGGAGACTGCTAGGCAATTTCTAAACTACGGCTGCTTTTAAACTCTATCATTTGGAGGCTGAAATTAGGAAGACTGTTGTTTGAGGTGAGCACAGGGACATATGAAACACCTTTCCCAACCATTAACTGGGTGTACTGATCATCCAGTTATATGGAAGACTAAGATAGGGAAGATCATGGTTCCAGGACAATCTGGATATGATGGTGTATACCTGTCATTCCATTCACAACAGGAAAGCTAATATAGGTGGATCATGGTCTAGGCACAGGCCCAGGCAAAAAGTGAGGCCCAAAAATATGGTTTAGTGTTGTTTATCACGCTTGCTTAGCAAGTGCAAGGCTCCAGAGTTCAAACTCCTACTACCACACACAAAAAAAGCCTACATCATAACTTACAAAGAAATCACACTACTTACTTCAATGTTTACTATAAAGTAGCAGTAATCAAAGCTGAAGAGTATTATTAGTATAGGAAGAACAGAACAGAGCTCATCTATGTCCATTCATATGAAACAAATGGTGTCATGGCAATTCAGTGATAAAAAGATAGTGTTACCAATAAATGGTACTGCAGACTGGTTACACATGTGGAAAGGGGAAAAGGAACTTCAATCTTTACCTTGCACCATGTGCAAGATTAACTTGTAAAGAATGTATCACAGATCTAAAGTAAACACTAAAACTTGGTTGAGGATGTAGCTCAAGGTGTTCAAGGGAAAAATTAAGTATATATCATAAAAGAAAAATACTTATAATGTGAACATCAAATTTTCATATTTCTGTTCCTCCAAATACTTCACTTTAAAAATGAAAACACAAGTGACAAAATGTAAGGAAATTATTTACAAACTTGTCATGTAATAAAAGATACAAATCTAGAATAAAGAGCTACATAATTACCTGATAAAGGGCACATGTCTACAAATCATAAAGAGCTCTTATTCAATAATAAGACAAATAATATAAGCTTTTAAAATAAACCAAGGAAGGGATGGATAGAGGAGGGATGGGTGAGAACGCCAAAAGGGTTGACACTGATCAAGATGTACTGAATTCATAAACTGCAACTCCTTTGTACAACTATTTAAAGATAATAAAATAATGCCTGAGCTATCAGCCTATAGTGGTTTTTAGGAAGTAGTAGAATCTTACATTTTTTGTATTAGGGACATTTGGATAACATTTGCAGGTCCTACAAAATTATCAATGTAGCAGCTAACAACAATCATGTCTGTCTCATGATATACCAGATGATTCTGTGTGCCTTATTGACAGGAGGAAGGGCCTAGTATAAGGAAGTTAATTACTGAAGTTGTCTTTGAAGAAAATACTGGAACCCAGCCCCCTTTCCTTTTCTTTCTCTGCTTCCTAGCTGCCACAAGGTGAGCAGCTTTGTTCCAACACAAATCCATCTCTATCATGATTGTTGTGCCCCACCACACACCCCAAAACAGCGAAGGCGGGTGGCCGTAGGCTGAAACCTCAATCAGGAAGCCCAAGTAAATGTTTCCTCTTGTTAAGTATTTATGTCATGTATTTTGTCACAGTGACAGAAATTTAACACACTCATCATAGGAAAAACACATGAAAAAAAAATAGTATCATTAGTCATTAAGAAATTGAAATGCAGCTGAGCACCGGTGGCTCAAGCCTGTAATCCTAGCTACTCAGGATGCTGAGGTCTTAGCAGTTTAAAACCAGCCTGGTAAGGAAAGTCCCTGATACTTTTATCTCCAATAAGCCACCAAAAAACTGGAAGTGGTGGTGTGGCCCAAGTGGTAGTGCTTGCCTTAAGCTGAATTGCTGAGGGACAGTGCCCAGGCCCAGAGTTTTAAGCCCCATGACCTCCAAAAATAAAAAAGAAATTTAAAATGCAATCAAACATCTTATACAACCAGATTGGGAAATACAATGGTATGCAATTTGGGAAAAGTGGGGGAAGTTGTCTCATCCAACACAGCAAATTCACCCTTGTATGTTTTAATTTCTCCTAGAAATGTCTACATGAAGCACTCTTTATAAATGCCCACAACAATCATGTCCCACAATAGCTCTGAAATGGAAAGGATACCAACGTTTACCAATCAGAAAAAGTAGTTCAAGCTAGGCGCCGGTGGCTCACACCTGTAATCCTAGCTACTCAGGAGGCTGAGATCTGAAGATCATGGTTCAAAGCCAGCCCAGGCAGGAAAGTCTGAGAGACTCTTATCTCCAATTAACCACCAGAAAACCAGAAGTAGCACTATGGTTCAAGTGGTAGAGCGCTTGCCTTGAGCTGAAGAGCTGAGGGACAGCCTTCAGGCCCAGAGTTCAAACCCACTACCGACAAAAAAAAAGAAAGGAAGGAAGGGAGGAAGGGAGGGAGGGAGGGAGGGAGGGAGGGAGGGTAGTCTATCCACTCCATAGAATGCCATTGAATAATAAAAAAGCAATGAGTTACTAAAATATATAACAATGTATATAAATCCCGAAAATATGCCAAATGAAAAAGGCTAGGCACAAAAACTACACTGTAGGGGGGAGGGGGGAGGCTGGGAAGGGATGTGAAGGGTAAACAAAGGAGGAGGCTGCAATGCTTGGTAAGAAATGTACGCATTATCCTGCCCATGTAATTGTAACCCCTCTGTACAGTATGTTCACAAATAAAATTAAATTAAAAAAAAAAGAGCTAGAAGTGGAACTATATATCTTAAGTGGTAGAGTGCTAACCTTGAGCACAAAAGCTCAGGGACAGGGCTCAGGGCCTGAGTTTAAGCTTAGGACTGGCACAAAACTAAAAAACAAAACCCTACAAATGTTTTAAATTCTAAAATAAAGTTGAATGCTAGATGTTGTAGCATATGCCTGAAATCCTACCTAGAGAGTTCCAAACCAGCTGGGGCAACATGGTACCCTGCACATACACATAAAAAGTTAAATAATATAAAATAAATATAATAAAAATAATAATATAATATATAATAAAATAAAATAACCAGTGTTCCTGCTGTTCCTTCCCATGCGATAGCTAACGTTATTGTGTGAGTGGAGGCAACTACTAAGGGTAAAGGAAGTTTTAGTAGCACTAACTAGCAGGTTAAGAATAATCAATATTCTGGGGCTGGGAAGGTGGCTCAGTGGTAGAGCGCTTGCCTTGCATGCATGAGGCCCTGGGTTCCATTCCTCAGCACCATATAAGCAAAAAGAAAAAAGCCGGAAGTGGTGTTGTGGCTCAAATGGTAGAGCACTAGCCTTGAGCTGAAGAGCTGAGGGACAGCGCCTAGGCCCAGAGTTCAGGCCCCACGACCGGACCCCCTCCCCCCAAAAAAAGAATAATCAATATTCTGTGACAAATAAAAACTAGATAGACTACTGGTGGCATGAGAGCAAACAGGATGATGAAAGGGATTACGAAGTGATGCTTGATATTTCATTTTTAAAAGAATGGTTATAAATATATCTAGAGAAGAAGAGTAGGCTAGAAATAAAAGTAAGTGACACCTATAATAACAATACAAAAAAAACATTTTTATCTATAATTACAAGAATAAAAACTTGATATTGGAGAGAGGGCTCAGTTGGTAGAGTGCCAGCTCATAAGCAAAAGTGTCAGGTACTGAGTTTTAATCCTGCTGTCAGACAAAAAACAAAAACAAAATAGACTATCCTCTTCTGATTTCTCAGCACAACAGCTATCATTTATTGGATGTGTATTTGGTGAAAGAACTAGTTCATCAGATTACTGAACAGGATAGATAGATAATAGGTTATATATAATACAAATATATTCTAAAATAAAGCTTTCATATGAATTTCAATAAAGTAACAGCAAAACCCAATACTGCATTTCAAATTACTTATTAAGGCAAATAGGACTAGGATTGTGGATCAGCGATGGAGCATTTGCCCAGGCTGGGGAAGGTTCTATACCCACTATACTCTAAGTTCTATACCCACTTCTGCAAAGTAAATTAAATAAACAAATAAAAATAACGTAAAGAATGTGTACCAGATTTGCAAAGTATAATTCTTCCCTAATTAGTAAGCTGATTGTGCTAAAATTAAGCTTGAAGACCACAGAAACACTGATAAGTTAACTGATGAACTTCTATATATAGTATACATAAGCTCTGGCTTTGTCTACAGGTCTGTGCCTCCAATGAAGAAAATAACTGGGCTCGGAAGGTAGCTCAGTGGTAGAGCGCTTGCCTTGGGTTCGATTCCCCAGCACCACATAAGCAAAAAAGAAAAAAAAAGCTGGAAGTGGCACTGTGGCTCAAGTGGTAGAGCGCTAGTCTTGAGCTGAAGAGCTGAGGGACAGCGCCCAGGCCCAGAGTTCAGGCCCCACGACCGGACCCCCAAAAAAAGAAAAAGAAAATAACTCTTAGCCAAGGAAAGGATTTAACAAGTAGCTGTCATTTTCTAACATCTTTTGTAAAATCATATCAAAATGGCCATAAAGTAATATATAGCCCTTATAAGTTATGAATAAATATTAAACAATCTTCTAATTGTCTTTTCCAATTACTGCCTCTTAATATATATATATAATTATTTCTCTCAAAGAAATCATTAAGTTTACTAAAACTAATCAATCTTAAAATTTTTAAATTTTTATTCTAATTAACCGAACTAAAGTACAGTCAAGCTAAACAAGTACAGATTTAAATTTATAATTCAGTAACTTTTCAACGACACTAAATATAAAAATGTTTATGTCATAATTGAAGTAATTATATAGAAAAGGATACTACCATCGGCTTAAAATTCCTTGAGCTACATACAGTTAAGCACAGTTCACAATTTATATTTATAATACAGTGCAAAACAATATACTCAGCATTTTCTATATCTTATAACCATTCTTTTAAATCTTGTCACTCACCATAGTTGGAACAATACAATAAAGCAACTATAATAAAACGGAAACATTCTTTTCTTTTTTGGCAGTGCTGGACAGCCTATGGCTTCATGGATGCTAGGTTAAGTACTCTACCACTGAGCTATATTCTCAGCACAGAAATAGGGGGCCCTAAGCTGCCCAAGCTGGTCTCAAACTTGCAATCCTTCTGCAAGTCTCTGGTGTGGCTAGGACTGCAGGCACACATCACTGTGGCTGGCAAAAGTCTGGCTGCAATTAACTAGGAAACAATTAAGATTCAAGATTCAAATCTGAAAGAGGACTGAAGGTATTAACTTTGAAGTCTAACCTGAAATAACCTGCAAATAGTACTTAAGTTCATAAAAATGGTTACTATCTCTTAGGCAAAGGATATAAAGAAAGAAGATCTGAGAGCTTGGAACTAAGTCCTGAAGAAAACAGACATTGAAAAACAATGTAGAAGAGAAACTCGCAGAAGAATGCAAAGAAACTAGCTAAGAGACAAGACAATATAAGAGAAAGGAGTTCCAAGGAAGAGGGTGGTCAACATTGCTCAGTTGCTGAGAAATAATTAAAGCTTCCACTTGATTTCCAAACAGAAATGACTGATGTTTTTAAATCAGTTTCATTGCAGAAAGATATAAATCACCCACAGATGAGGTGGTGATAGATGAGTAGAAAAATAAGAATTTGGACACATGAGGAAACCTGATTGCTATCATTACCTTATCTAAACTTATCTTCCCCTCTAGATGGTGAACTCCTTGCAGACAAGGCTAGGGTTTCAACTGCTTCTGGTAAGATAACACACAACACTGATCCACAAGTAGTGGGCTTTACTCAGGACACTCAGTGAGAAGATTCTCACAACAGTCTTTAACAGAATTACAGGCAGAAAAGAAAAACTAAATAGTTGGGTAGAAATTACTCTGTGAAATAGAAATAGAAATAAAAGGTTTTTTATTTTAATAATGTGGACAATTTTAAATAAACATCCTTCAGAAATTCACTTCCTTATGGTTTTTCTGGTCAGTCATGGGGCTTGAATCAAGGCTTAGGTGCTGTATGAGTTCTTTTTGCTCAAGGCTATAGTGCTCTACAACTTTCAGCCATAGCGCCACTTCTAGTTTTCTGGTTGTTAGAGTCTCACAGACTTTCTCACCCAGGCTAGCTTTAAACTGTGATCCTCAGATCTCATCCTCCTGAGTAGCTAGGATTACAGGCTTGAGCCTACCAGGTCCTGGTGGTCTCCTTATGTTTTCCTCTCTAATTATTGTTGCAGCCATTACTCTGACACAAAAATGAGTTTTTACGTTTTCCTTTTATATCCTAAGTTTAAAGTGGACAAGCTCATAAAATACTTCAAGACTATATGCTAAATATACATATAATACCTTCTTAAGACAAAAGCAACCAAAAAGTAAATCAAAAATGGCCTAGAATATCAATCTTCTTTATTTCAGCTTTCCTCATAACTGAAATACCAAGGATATGCCATTATGTCTAGCTATTGGCTGAGGAGTCTCATTCGAATACCTACGCTGACTTCAAACTAAAATCCTCCCAGTCTGTTTCCCAAGTGGCTAGGATTATAGGCATCAGTCACTAGCATCTTGCTTAGCAATAAGGACTTTAAAGCAAAATAGAAACAACTAAAGAAAACTAAACAGAAACTAGAATATTGCTAGAGGTAAAACTTTTGCTTAGCATGTGCAAAGCCCTGAGTTCCATCCCCAGGGGTGGAGGTTATACGGAAGAAGGCATAATAGCATCAAACACAAAAAAGCATTACGATGCATAAAGATAAATGTAAACTCATCCATTCACTTATCTAATAAATGTTTAGAGTAGGAATATCTGTAAACAGATCTGGATATACACTGGCTTTGGGATTTATAGGTTTTCCTCAACTTATAAAGACATTTAATGCATCTAATCTACAGCTGTTTCCCCATATAGAACACAAGGAAGTAGCTATCAGTTGTTTCTCCACATGAGAAGAGCTCTAAGTCACTGCCCTTCCCTGCCTGGCACCACAAAGAAGGATCACTTTACATATAGTTAGGGAAAATATCCAAATTCATAATTCTAAGCATGAGTTCTACTGAATGTGTGTCACTTTAGCACCATCATCAAATCTAGAGCTCATTAAGTCCAACTAGCATGAACCAGGAACTTTCTCCAAGTGTTTAAAATTTAAATCCTGCCTCAAAGGAACTTACAGATTAGTATTATGCTTCTCTGTGTCTTCCTCAAGCTCTAGTATTTTATTTCACAAAAACAGCTAGCCTTAGCCCAGCACAATGGCTCAAACCACTTGTGGCTACTCAGGAGGCTGAAATCAGGAAGACTGCAGGACTAAAATCAGGTGACTGATTAGTCAGTCAGACTCCAACCCATTTTAACAGAAAAGGATGGGCATGGTGGTGTGCCCTTGCCAACTCTGCTTCATGGGAAGCATTAAATAGGATGATTACAGTTTAAGCAAGCCTAGGGATAGGCTTGTTACCTGAAAAAAAAAAGTAAAAAGTACTAAGGGCATGTATCAAGTGGTAGCAAGCTCCAAGGCCCGAGTTCAAACACAAGTACTGCCGCAAAATAAATAAATAAGACTGTCATGGGCATAACCAACAATTTAGATCAATCAAGTTACAGAGCAATCTGTGAGTAAGCCAGGTGCAAGCCCCTCTATGAGGAGGAAGTAAAGATGTTATAAAAATCACAGAAGGCCACATGCAGTTTGTGTATTAAGCTCTCACATATAATAATATATTTGTACTCTCATTTCAGACCGAATACTTCAGAGCATGCTTAATTAATCCTTTTTAACATTTCTTCACAAAGGATTAAAGAACCACTCATTGATACCATTACAAAGATCCCAAGCAGACCTTTTCTGTATTACCACAGTTGAGCTTCTGGGACCCAAAATAGGCAAAACAAGTCAGGTCAGTAGTAAGTTGTTGTTTTAACAAGCTTTATTTCTGTCTAGGTGTGCTACAGTTTAAACAAACATACTATCCCAATGACTAAAATAAGCTTAGCTGCTTCTTTTATTAAAAACATAGACAATTTAACCATTCATAATACTATTCCTGGAGATCTAAAATTACCCATATTTTTCTATTGACAGCACCTCTTTATTCAAATTTCACATGATGCCAACTAGAGAAAAATGATCTTACCAGGTATTTGTAAACATAAGAAAATGTTTAGCCAGGTGCTGATGGCTCACACCTACAATCCTAACTACTCAGGAGGCTGAGATCTGAGGATCACAGTTCAAAGCCAGCCTTAGTAAGAAAGTCCATGAGAGACTCTTATCTCCAATTAACCACCAGAAAATCAGAAGTGGTACTGTGGCTCAAAGGGGGTAGAGAACTAGCCTTGAGCAAAGGAGCTCAGGAAAAGCACCCAAGCCCCGAGTTCAACCCCTGTGAGCAACCCCCCCCCAAAAAAAAGTTTGACCTCACACTTGTAATGAAACAAAACAGTAAACAGGTAAATTTATACGGTCTTTGGGCAAAAATCTACACTTTACCCAAAGGAAAAAAAATGTTTTCAAATGCCTGGTATTTTTATTTTCTTTTCAAAAGACTGAAAGAGGTAGGATTACAGGCGTGAGCCACTTTATCTTCAATTAACCACCAGAAGACCAGAAGTGGTGCTATGGCTCCAGTGGTAGAGCGTTCACCTTGAGCTGAAGAGCTCAGGGACAGCCCCCAGGCTCAGAGTTCAAGATCCAGATCCACAATCGACAAAAAAAAAGAAAGAAAGAAAGAAAAAGAAAAAGAAAAAAATAATTGAAAGAGGTATGTGATGAGGTGTGTTTACAAATCCCTTTGCTGTCATGTCAAAATAGTAAAAATGACACAAAACAATAACAAATTATAACCTGATTGTTTATCTTTTCTCTCATAATCTCAATTTTTAAACACTACATAAGTGGATTTCTTTTTGTAGAACACGACATAATGAAGAAAAATTCTCACTGCTAACTAGCCACTTCTTAATAATTTGCCCAAAATACACTATGTGTCAAAGTAGAGTTCTGAACAGGAACATAATCAGAAGCTTGTAACTGGCAACCTCCCCTCCTCTATGAAAGAGGCCACTAGGGGAAGAGGAGCGTTAACAGTTGGCTCACCCTTTCCACCTTCAGAGGGGCTGGAGACCTGGGTTACCTGAGACCCTCCCTCCCCCCCCCACACACACACATAACATCATCCCTCAACATCTTTAGACCTCAGTTGCCTCAGTGACAAACAGAGAGAGCAGCACAATTATCTGCAACTTCCTGATTGGTTCTTAAAAAACAAAACAAAATAAAAACCTCCCTCGTTTGTTTAACTAAATGGGTCAATTACTTCTCTAATTTTTCACTACACACTTCTCAGATTTCAGTATTTTACTCCTTTTCTTGTATTTCATCTTTCTAAGTCTGTGAGGTGAGAACTGCACAAGAGACATGTACTAGGCATCTACCAAAGCTAAGTGGCTTTGGCCAAGGAGAGCCTAGAAATTAGATGCTCTGATTCCCAAGAAAGTTCAGTGCTCCCAAGAAATTTCTATAAATGACATTTTAAATCCGTGAGAGCCACAAAACAAATTATGCCATAAAGAAAAACTTAAAGAAAGCAATATATATAGAAAAATATGGCTTTATTTTCTTTAAATCATACTGTTTCTTGTCTTTAATTTCCTCGGATAACACAACTTTAGGCCTTTATGTCTCAAATTTATTTTCAAGATTCCTGAAACAAGAAAATTACGGTGGCTTGTTAGCAAAATTTTACCATCTCTTATGTTTGCCTAAGTTAAAGTATACTCCTTGGTAGAAAAATGTATGGACTAAGACTATAGTAGATTATGTTTTTGAATTTTTGTAAATGAACAATAAACATAAGCTTTTTAGCTTAATGTAGCAATTTCAGCAACTGTTTTGTTCAAATTTACAAATATATGGATGGATCAACACACATTTCAGACTTTTTAAGAATACTGGTTATCATTTTAAAGTCTTTTTGTTCTAATGAAGAAAGTCATCTGGGGAAATACTGCTCATCATTTTATTTTTTTAAATTTTGCTTTTATTGTCTTTAGTTGTTGTACAAAAGAGTTACAATTCAACTTATCAGTTTATGAGGACAATGCAAGTTGATCAACTTGTGATTGTTTTTAAAAGATGATTACTTCCTAAATTAAAATCAAAATTATGCCAGGCACCGGTGACTCATATCTACAATCTTACCTACTGAGGAATCTGAGATAGATGTGGGGGAGGGGAGACAGGGGGAGGTTGGAGGGGAGGGCAAGGCCCTGAGTTCAGGTCTAGCACCATCGCAAAAATAATCAAAATTATTAGTTTTGCTTAATTCCCAAAACAATTTCAAGATTTTGTGGAGAAGTGAACATTTTAAACATCTGGCACAATATGTCCCACCTTTTTTTTTAACTGAAAACAACATTAATCCAATGAACTTTATAATCAAACCCAACTTAAACAGAAGAATGGAAAACCAACAACAACAAAAAAACACCAAACCTAATGCTCTCAGAAAATGAGCATACACTGAAAGGTATTCTACAGTAGTTATGCTAAATCACAAGCTCAGAACTGACCCTGAGAAATCTGAGGGGAGTCTCAGTTCAGGTGAAGTATGCACATGTATACTGTACTAGCAAAGACAGACAACTAGAGTACATCTATCAAAGAAATAACATAAGAACCAATTTTAAGCTAGTACTAGGTTCTGAGTCTGACACTGGGAGCAAACAGGCTACAGGGAAAAAGGAAGTCAACCCAACTGGAACATGAAAAGTACCAACTAGTGTGGGGTTGGTCCTATTTATAAACTAAACTCTGAGGCAAAGGCTAATTAGCTAATCTTAATATATCATGCACTTGTGATCTTATAATACTAGATGAATTTATTCAATTCCCAACGGACTCAGACAACATTTCTAACTATCCTCAAGACAACTATGACTTCCTTAACACACATTAACCAAACATATTTCCTTTTTTACTTCCATCTAATAATGTTTTGCAAGTCCAAAAATACTCTCAAATGCTTTTTAAAATGTAAGCCAGCTTAGAGACTTGAGCTGTTTTTAGTAATGGTATTTTAGAAGTGGTATATAAGTTACCACTTCAGGCAATGAGGTATGACTAGTCACTGGTAATAGTGGTGACTTGGGAGGTTGAAAAAAAGCTATTTTAAGAAAAATAAAGAGATTGTGGGTTCTCTTCTCAAACCTCACCCTTGCCCAAACATACATACATATGAAATTTAAGGTTTATATAACACACAAATTAAAATTATGTTTAAAAGGAAGGGATTACAGCAGAATAAATTTTTATTTAAAGGTTTTAGTAATAGAGTCAGTCTTGGCTAGATTTTGGATGTTCCGGTTACCGTCTTAGTCTTCTAGTTCCCTACTATATCATTTCTGAATGGAGGAGGGTAATTTTTCTGGGCTATTTTGATGTTGTTGTTTTTGTTTTATGGTCATGGGGCTTCAACTCTAGTCTTGGGAGCTGCCCCTGAGCTCTTCACCTCAAGGAGAGCACTCCACCAATTTTCCAGTTTTCTGGTGGTTAACGGACTTGCCTGCCTGGGCTGGCTTTGAACCACAATCTTCAGATCTCAGCCTCCTGAGTAGCTAGGATTACAGGCATGAGCCACTAGCACCTAGCAGCTAATTTTTCTGAACCAGACCATAAACAGTTCTAGAAACAAAATCAATTTCAAAAGTAACTTCTTTATCCACAAATATATGAACAAGTCATATTTCAAAATAAAGTTCAAGATACCACAAAGACTCCCAAAAAAGTATCAAAGTATATGGTATGTGTCACCAACCTACAGCCATCCTATTTCTAGCTATGAGTAAGACTATATAAAGTGACCTCTCTGAAAATGAGTTATATTGAAGAATAATACAAGTCTAAAAAGACTAAACCCACTGAAGAATAACAAACAGCATTTTTTGGAAGGCCACATTAAAAAGATGAAACTACCAATGTAATATTAAGGATACAATAAACCTCTATGAGAAAACTAGTACTATGTGAAGAAATACACACTCTGCTGACTGTTAACTGGAACAAAATCCCAGAAACACATATTAACCTTTAGTTTGCTTCAAGTAAAACAGTGTAAACTAAAGGGTTGAAATGCTCTTTAACATGAAACCAACCAGCAGTCATTTCCTGAATAGTAAATGTCATTTCCTTCTCAGTATTGTGATTTAAACTCAGGGTTTCCTGTTTGCTAGGCAGGCACTCTGATGCTGAGCCACATCTTCAGCCCTGTTTTTTGCTGGTTACTTTTGAGACAGAGTCTCACTCTCCCCCACCCCCACCCCCATGGATATCTGGATTATGGTTCACCTATTTTATTAGGTTTTCCATAGTTCCTATGAGAACACACAAGCGCATCCAGTTTCCATCTGCTAAGATGGAGTCCCACACTTTTCTGCCTGAGCTGGCTTGGAACTTGCAATCCTAGGAATCTCAGACTCCAATATAGCTTCGGATGCCAGGCACAGACACAACTCTCTCCCTTAGCCTAGGCTGAATTTGAGCCAAAATCCTTCTCAGCCTCCTTAATAAAATATAATTTCAAAAAGTCTAATGGAAAAGATTAACATTTGAGCATTCTAAAACTGTTTATCAATAATCTTTTTTTTAGAACACTGAAACTGTGTTACTCTATGTGTAAAGAAACCCATTGTCTTTCTTAACTGCCTAATGAATGACCACCATTCCCCACTAACAGTACTCTGGGCATCAATATCAGAAATTCAGCTCTGGTCTGTGTGTGGTGCTTCCCAGGACATTTGTTTCAAATCAGCATTCTAAATGAGCAACATGGATGCAGACTGAACCCACGCCATTCTGCAGGCCCAGAGCCTTCCATGTCTTTCATGTCCTAAATTTCAGTGTTTGATAAGATGTGGGAAAGCAAGCAATACAATGTCCCACCAGCAAGCACTTCCAGAGTGTATCTTATAGAAACCAGGGAAGATAGCCATCCAAAATTAATTAGAAATACCTCACCATCTAGATTGTGTATATACAAAAGTTATTACATCTTTGATTCTTGTACTCTTTTCTTTGGGCTGTCTCTGGGTATTCAACACCCCTAAGGAAAAGAAAGGGCTGGGAAAACAAGACAAAATTCCAATCTTGGAGTTCCACCACCAGTAATAGCACTTAAGAAACAAAACAAACAAAGTAACCTCTTAGACCCCTAAGAGAAAACACACTAAAGCACTAAAAATGGATGCATAAGGTTGTTGCCATTATGGGTACATTCTTCAATGTCTACATCCATAAAATGGTAACTACATTGTTAATAGTTATATTGAATGTCAATAAGTAGAACAATTCTTGGGAGAGTAGGTTAAAACTAATGATTTCAAATATATAACTATCTTAGGTCTGCATTTCATAAGATTTATAAGAAGGTCTTCAACCAGAAGTTGAAAAACAAACCTACTGAAAAACATCTTGTGATTATTTCCTTCTTCACTGCCTGTGTGAAAAGAAAGGCATACAAGGAAAGTAGCATTGAGTGCTCACTCACTGACCACAACCACAGAGAAACAATCTAAAGCACACTATTGGAAGCAAGAGGAAAGTGTGATTTTGCAACAGGAACAGGGTAAACCCACTTTCCTGCCACACACTTCATTCAAAGCCCAGTACTTTCAAGCAGGACACACAGCTGCAGCCTTGAAAGCTTTCCAGATAGAAGCCAAGATAGCAACTGCAATTAGCATAGCTCAGGAGGGAACTGTGCCCTAACCCAATTCAATGAAATACTTGCTTGCTGAGTGTCAATCACATTATACTCATCAGAAACAAAGTTAAACAACTTTATATAAGTAGTCTAAGGCAGCCTGCTTGATTGGAATGCTAGAGGTTAGTTAACAATGGTGCATGCTTTCTAGGCAGCATCATCCACTTGGACAGAGGACCACTGCATAGAGGGAAGGTTGCAGCACCTTCAGAAACTATTTGCCTGGTCTGCCTGCCCTTAATGAACTCCATGAATCTCAACAGTAAGAGTCCAAATTCCTCTCAAAGTCAAAGCCACAAAAGACGGAAAAGAAAAGCCTGGTTATATCTGAAGCCTGAACTTGGTTTACAAGGTATCAAGGCTGTTTAATGAGCTGTTTTACAGGCTCCACATTTTTACCAAGCCCTGTGAAACAATCTCAACCAACTTTCCAAAAAGCAGACATCTTTCACATGAGTTTCAAACACTACTCTCTCAACTCTACACTCTTTATCTAAAGCAGCACTCTAGTTTTCTTTCAAAATCATTTAAGAAATTATCTGTCAAGATTCAGCAATTCCACTTCTGTTTATTTACCCTAAAGATTTGAAATCAGTTTGTCAGAGATGTCTACACTATGCTCATTGTGGCACTATTCACAATAGCTAAGTTATAGAATCAATCTAAGTAATGCACCCATAAAGACAATGTGGCTTAAATATGCAATAGAATACTATTCGGCCTTTAAAAAAAAAAAAGAAAGAAAACTGTGTCAATAGTGACAACTAATGGATAGAATTACAGGGGCAGTGTGCTAAGTGAAATAGGACAAGCACTGGAAAACAAATATTAGACATTCTGACTTATATATGGAATAGAAGACAATGGAACCTATAGAATCAGAGGTTTCAGTTAACACAGAGGATGGGCCTGGAGAAGAGAGATGATAGTCAAGACTGCAAATCTGTTCGACAGGAAAGTATGTTTATAGGTAGATGGGTTTGGTTTTTGAGATCCATTGTACAGCATGATAAATATAGTTAATACAGTACACTGTACATTTCAGAATTGCTAACAACTAAGTTTTAAATGCTCTCACTAAAAAAAAAGATATGCTTTTAAGTGATAAATATATTTTATACCACTAAAAAAAAAAGTCCACATCACTGAAATATAGCACTAGTAAAATCACCAGGTTTGCCTTTAAATCAAGGTGCTCTGGCAACTTACAGCTCAACGCTTTTACTATGGTTGTTACTGAAGTCTGTTCATTCGCTTCTTGGTTTTAGTCAAGCCTATTAATGTAAGTTCATTCCTATGATAAACACCTAGCAATATTTCAGGTAAACAGTAGTCATCACAGTAATAAACAGGCCACAAGAAAATGTTATGAGTTTTCTTTTCACTAAGAAAGCAGTAGTCATTCCAAGTACAGAAAAGTATAGGTTTCTAGAAGCTAGGCAATGATTGTAAGCAATGCTATAAAAGCAACACGAGTATTTACTAGTGTTCAAAGTGCCATCAGCTGGCTCCAGCATTTGCATACAGTACAGTTCTTCCTCCACTGGATGGTGTTGCATCTCTGAGGCATCAGGAGAAAAAGTTCACTTCTTAAGTTTTCAGACCTGGCAAAACCAAAGCACAGACGTAACATCTACTACTTATCCTATGTGTGACTCTAGATAAGTGACTGTATCTGCCTTGGCCTTGTCTATCCATTCGTAAAGTGAAAGAAACATGCATCATTTAAATTTTTAAGAAAAATGTAGGTAGAGTATCTGCTGCTTGATAATGGCAGCAATTCTTGTTAAAGTTACAGAGATGAATCACCTTCTAGTAATTTGCCAGAAAAATGAAATGTTTTGGGGACTTCAGCAATAGTTCATAGAATTTGTCTTAAAGGTGTTTGTAGCGGGTGAGGTATGACTATGTGGTAGCATATATATTTACTAAGCATATAAAAATAAGGGATGGCTAGCTACTCAGGAGGATTGTAGTTTAAAGCCAGACTAAAAAGGAAAGTCCATACGAGTATCATCCTAATTAAACACCAAAACACCAAAAGTGGAGCTATGGCTTAAGTGGTAGAGTACCCTCGAGCACAAAAATCTGAAGGACAGTACCCAAGCCAAGTTCAAGCCCCAGGACTGGCACAAAAAAATAATAAATAATAAATAAAAGGTAGGGCTGGGCACCGGTGGCTCATGCCTGCAATCCTAACTGTAATCTCAGGAGGCTGAGATCTGAGGTTCAAAGCCAGCCCAGGCAGGAAAGTCCATGAGACTCTTATCTCCAATAAACCACTATAAAACCGGATGTGGCGCTGTAGCTCAAGCGGGCGCTCGCCTGGAGCTGAAGAGCTCAGGGACAGCACCCAAGCCCAGAGTTCAAGCCCCATGACCAACCAAAAATAAATAAATAAATAAATAAAAGGTGGTTCTAAACTTATACTTGGGTGTTCCACAACGCTCATACAGTAAGTATATTTTATTGTACATGAGTTAGGCTGTGTTGAGACACCTTCATGCTATCAGGTACTAACTTGATTCTATGAGGCAAGGATGTTCAATCATTACTTGTAACACAAGGACTGCCAGTTACTGAGTCAGATGGAACTAAGTCAGGAGCCACTCAGACTATGCTTCACACCTGGGAGGAATGCATGGAATTTTTCAATGAGTATTCAGTGAGTATTGAATCCACCGGGTAGACAGCTGGGTACTGGAAACTTGTCACATACATCCTTGATCGAAGATAAATCCTGCCTTCAAAGTGTTTGTATCCAAAGGAAACACAAACAAAAAGGAAGCTGATGAAATATGTAGAAAATGTAGTATCTTTTAGTATAATGGTGAGCTAAAAATAGTAATGCAGGTTGATGAACAAATTATGTTAATTAGGTAAACACTTTTGAGTCACTCAGTTTTGATATTTTAAAAAACAGGAGAGGGCAGAGCATGGTGATACACATCCATAATATGAGATTTTCAAGAAGTACAGGTAGGAAGGCTACTACTGAGGCTGGTTCAGGCAAAAGTGTAGAAAACCCTGTGTAAAATATAAAGTAAGAAAAGCATACAAATTGGGGGTGTGGCTCAGGTCATATCAAACTTGCCAAGTAAGCACACGGCCCTGAGTTAAATTCCTAGTGAGAGAGAAGAAAAAGAAAGGGGAGGTGGGAAGAGAGAAAAAAAGGGAAGGGGAAGAGAAGAGTGGGAAGAGATGGGAAAAGGCATGGGGCAGGGGCAGCCAAGCTCAGTGGTAGAACACGTGTTTAATATTCATTAGTATGCTGGGATTGAATCCCCAGCACTAACCAAACCAACCAAACAAATTAGATAAATAAATGTAAGGAAAACTAAAAATGAGAGCGTATAATTGGTGATTAATAGATGAGAGGCAATCATAAATATAATTTAGATACTGACTATATCAACAGTGAAAAAGCACATCACGGATGAAACAAGTAATTTTATTTATTATTTTAGTTTGTCGGTTATAGGGCCTGAACTCTGGGACTGGACACAGTCCCTCAGCTCTTCAGTTCAAGGCTAGCCCTCTACCACTTGAGCCACAGTGCCACTTCTGGCTTTTTCTGCTTATGTGGTGCTGAGGAATCCAGGGCCTCATGCATGCAAGGCAAGCACTCTACCACTGAGCCACCTTCCCAGCCCTGAAACAAATGGTTTTATAAAGAAAACTATCTGAGGTAGGAAAAATCTAAAATTGGCAAACTTAAAAAGGTTAATGATGTTTGAAAAATATGGAAATTTTAATAAACTTTTTAAATCAGTATTTTATATATTGGGTTGTTTGCTAATTATTCATTCACTCAGAGGGATCACTGTTTCAACAAACAATGATCGTATGTTTATAACATTGTCTTACTCAAAAATATTGTCAACTAACTATCCTAAATCCTTGGTATGAGCTTGTTTTTATAGGAAAATGGAAAGTTTTAGTTTGGGCCTAGTAGCAGATTCCTATAATCCCAGACACTTTGGAGATCAGATCTGTAGGATAATGGTTTGAGGCCAACTCAGGCAAATAGTGAGGTGAGACTCTATCCGAACAAATAGGCAGGTATAAGTGAAACATGCCTACAATTCTAGCTACACGAGAAGCATAGGTAGCAAAAGTGTGAGACCCTGTCTGAAAAATAACTAAAGAAGAAGAAAAAAAAAAAAAAGAGGTGAGGCTATGGTGCTTAGCAAGCACCAGGTTTGGAGTTCAAACTACTCCACAAAGAAGTATAATGGACCCCCAAAAGAGCCCCATATTAAAAAAATAGTATGTATATGTACACATTAACTATTCAATACTGTATAATAACAATACAGTGTTCCCATGGTAATCTTGACCTTCAGAGGAGCAAAGATACCCCTAAACAGTGTAGACTCTACTTCCTGGGCCTAGTACTGGAAGTATAATGTGACTGGACCCACATTACTCCCAAAGTCTACCGCCAGCTTTTCTTTCCAAATGTCTTTTCAGCAATGAATGAGGCCACTTTTTCAAGAATGATGTGCATGGGCCAGGAGCTGGTGATGCTTCTGCTCTAGTAATGAATAAGGCCACTTTTCCAAGAATGATGTGCATGTGCCAGGAGCTGGTGATGATTCTGCTCTAATTCTCTTGTCATGAACACATGCTAGCTAACTGCCTGAAGATGTGGTAAGGTTGAGCTTGTCAATTGTGTCCAAAACGCTTGGGCAAACTTCTACTCATTCATTCACTTTCTATGAATGCCAGGTGCCAGAGATATTTTTTTAAAAAGTGGTATTATTGACAGGTGCTAATAGCTCACACCTATATTCCTAGCAACTCAGGAGGCTGAGATCTGAGGATAGTGGTTCAAAGCCAGCAAGGGCAGAATATTCCATGAGACTGTTACCTACAAGTAACTACCAAAATTAGCCAAAAGGGGAGCTGTGTCTCAAGGGGTAGAGTACTAGCCTTGAGCAAAAATCTCAGGGACAGTACAAGGACTAACACACACACACACACACACACACGCACACACACACACAGTGGTATTATTAGTGGTATTTTCACCCACACAGTATATACATATATAGGTATTAACAACCCTTCAAAGAAAACCAATATCCTTACTGATTTCAAAGTGTTGCTTCTGTCCCTAGAACTTGCTTCTGAAATACTAGACTTTCTATTTCCAAACTTGCCATCATATGTGAAGCAGCCCTTTCACATGAAGTCAGTTCCACCTTTCTCTCTTGAACCACTCACTGTTTGTTTTAGGTTTTGTTTTTTGTTTTAATTTTAATTTTTTTGCCAGTCCTGGGTCTTGAACTCTGGGTTGGGCACTGTCCCTGAGCTTCTTTTGCTCTACCACTTGAGCTGCAGATCCACTTCACTGTTCTTTTTAAATTTAAGAGTATTAAAGTTCACTAGAAAGTAGAAAATAGTAAGCAAGGGGTGGGAAAAAGTTCACTACCTTCTACCATGAAGCAACCAGTACTGTTTCTCCCAGTGGTTTTCTGTCTGGAACATAGGTACAGCTGAAGAGAATTGTCAGTAAGACCTTAGTCCCTCCCACTCCCCTGAATGATCCTGTCTACCTGTAACACAGTCCTAGTCTCACTTTATCATTGTTGACAGAGCCATGACAGAAATCTTTCCACAGAACTCTTCACATGGAGAAATGACTGTCCCAGGTGGTTTTAGGCCAAGATAAGATTCATGTGAAGTCTTCTCATATGTAATGACAAAGTGGTGATCAGAAACCATTCATAGCAAAAACTGACTTCTGAAAATGCGCTTTAATCATAACTAGTAAAGGTCAGTCTCTGTCATTCACGAAATCAACCATGTAATTTTTTTCCACTTTTTACTTAAGACTCCAGTCTATTTCTCAGCAAGGCTGGGAAGGAATTTGACTTCCTAGAACCAATGGCACAGATGGCACACTTAGTGTGGCTCAGCATTCTCATATTCCTGGCCTATGCTTGATCACCTCCAGCAGAGACTACTACAAGAACACTGTAAGCAGCTCTCTGCTCTTTTCATTCTGCAGAAGAAGGCAGGTCAAATGAAGCCATTGGGAAAACAGCCTGGACTGCTCCTCACCTGCCCACAACTGGCAAGACAAGCCTAACACCAGGTTAAGGTTTAACAGACTTCCACCGAAACTCCTACATCCTAATGATACTTTCTCAATGTTTCCTCCTACCTGAGATACACTTCGGGAACAATTCTATTTTCACAGTAGCCTTGCCCTTGAAACACATACTGTGAGTCTGTGTATATGAACACGCATACATATAGATAGGTATAGCCATTTCTCTAATGGTGTTTTAAAATACTGACAGCAATAACACTGATTCAAATAAAGTCATGGAAAATGAGTAAATTCTCTCCCTCCTTCCTTCCCTCCACACACACACACACACACACACACACACACACACACACACGCACACACGGGAGCTGTGAGTCACAGAATCATCCAGGTAGCTTAAAGTAATTTAAAGGACATGCCTTACACTTCATACGTAACAGAAAAGTTCACTGTGAGGAAAACCCACAGAGAATTGTAAAGTCACTTACAAAGATAGCCTCTAGTGATTCAATGTTGAAGATTTTAAGTTATGAGGCTTCAATCTTAATCTACTCTAGAATTGGTAGCTGGAACATCTTTCCCCAACCCTTCCAATCAGCCAGATGTATAAAAAGTACAATAAGAAAGATGATTTGTATTTAGCTTTTCCTTGTTTTAGATCTACTCTTATTGACAATGATCCTTAAATACTAATTTACAAAAGACTAAAATAAATAAATAGCCAAAGCTACCTTACTGTGGTTCTAATAAATAACGTATTTACTAGGTTTCTCCAGAGATTGCTCTTGTACAGGACAATGAATAACTCCCTCACTCCTGCCAACAGCTTTTTACCAGTAACTAACCAACCCATTGCCTCCACTTGAGCTTTGCTGCCCTAACTTCAATTTGAAGTTGGCTTTGGGAATAAATAAATAAAATAAATATGTTCTGCTCACGTCACCTCTTTCCTTACCACACTAGCAAAGGGAAGTCTTCAAATGAACACTCCTTACCAGAGCAACAAGCTTACCTTTTGTTCATCTGCCTTTTGAATGATGGCATAACTTAAGGAATGTATTCTGGAAAAAGACTAGTCAACAGAAAGAAAAACTATAATATGTCTCTTCTCAGAAATCCTTGGGAAACACCCTCACATTTTCACAATATCCATAATATAATGCAATCCACTTGAATAGTCTGAAAAACATCCTTGCTGCGTTCCCAAACTGCCTTAATTGTATTTTTAAATATTTCAAGCAACTTTTCCAATTGATCCTCTTTAATTAAAAAATAATAGCAGAAATCACAATACTGACCATGTTAATTCAGTTAAAATCCAACCATTTAAACAAAATAGCAGTACAATCTCATAATATGACCCTCTTCACAACTAACCAAAAAAAACTCCAAGTAAAACAAAAACCTAATAACTGGAAAGTCCTAAGTGGCTTTTAGTCTTACTAGAGAAAACAAGCACATGGTAAACACTACAACTAAACACTGATATAGTAAGAGAACTTAAAAAGCAGAATGAAGATGCAGACAGATAGGCTGGGTGATGGATAGATAATAAATAGACACAGGCGTGTGTGTGTGTGTGTGTGTGCGCGCGCGCACACACATGCGTGTACACACACACACACACACACACTTTTAAAGCTACATTACCTACCCAGTGCTTCCAACCATCCCCAATCATTTGGGAAGAAGCATTTTAATTAAAGCAGCTTCACATATCCCAGAGGTTCAACCCACATTTCCTGATTTCTATGACAAAGGATGGTCATTAACCTACCAAGATCACCAGGAATGCGGTACCAGTATGACCACACTTAAATAAACCTTTCATCTACTTTGAGCAAAACAAAAACACTGTAAAACTGGTATGGCAAGTTATACAACTTAGCACTATTATATATTAGTTTCAGAGGAGACCGCCTGACTAATCAGCGTACCTAAGACATACAAAAGTTAAACGTGTGTAACTTATACCATACTTGAAAAAACAAGATCTAATCAATTCCACGAATTTTTAGCAGAATAAGATCTAATGAATGAAGTTTAGATAAAGCCTGATTATAACTAAATGTTACATACTTCAATAGAAAAAAAAAAAGCAAAACCACCTTTGATTTCTCAATTATAAAACTCATTTCTGTTTTTGTTTTGTTGTTTTGGAGGGGGGAGGGGTGGTGCCAGCAATGGGGCTTAAACTTAGGGCCTCAGTGCAACCACGCATCTTTTTTGCTCAAGGCTGATGTTCTACCACTTGGGCCACAGCGCCATTTCTTGCTTTCTGGTGGTTAACTAGAGATAAAGAATCTCACAGACTTTCCTGACCAAGCTGACCTTGAACCACGATCATCACATCTCATCCTCCTGAGTAGCTAGAGTTAAAGGCATGAGTCACTAAGCCACTAGTGTCCAGTTCAAATTCTTCTACAGGACAATGTACATGCTATAAATAGTGACATTTATGATATTTTTCTTCCCAAAGTCATCTAGATTCCTTGATAAAAATCTTTACCAACTTGGGGCTGGGAAGGTGATTTAGTGGTAGAAACCTTGACTACCATGTTCAAAATCTGATACAAAACAATAGTATTTAGCAAAGTCTGGTGACATAGTATTAAAGCTGAACACAACAAAACTTCATGTTTATGATATTCACAGTCATAAGAAAATAACTGTATTTATATAATCTTAAAGGGTATAACCATGTACAATAGCCTTAGAAAAAAGTTCTAATAAAATGATTAAATAAAAGCAATTCTAAGACATTTAGACAGATAAAAAGTTCAGCATGTATGCCTTTCATCCTAACACTTGAGAGGCTGGGGCAGGAAAACACCAGCCTGGGCTACATGAGACCCTGTCTCAATCTCTTTCTTCCTTGATGCCCCATCCCCTAAATAAAAAATGTTCATAGCCATTTTTTTTCTCGTACATTAAAATTTTCAATTAGCTAATCTGTTTGAAAGTCTCTTGCACTGCCATTTACTTAAAGTCAATAAGCATAGAAAATAGATCTAACACAGGATATTTATTGACATCTAGAAATGCCTATGTGTACATGTTTTCATTATAAATTGCAAACTCTTAAGTGTGCAAATTTTTTTCTGCACACATTACATACTACATACATATCATTGACTTAGTCTTCTCTTACAATGAAGGTCAAAAGTATAATTGTTACCATTTATTATTTCTGCATATAGAGATAACAGCATAAAGCTTCCTTAATAGGAAAAAGAAATCTGAAAACTATCATCAGCTTACCAAAACATTAACTTAGAAATATTTGAAATAACATAGCTAGGTGTGGTGGCTCACTCCTGAAAACACAGCTACTGAGAGGCAGAGATCTGATAGATTTTTGAATTGAGGCAAAAAGGTAGTGAGATCCCATCTAAACCAAGAAGCCGCATGTGGGGTCATACACCTGTGATATAGGTAGGAGGATCAGAGTCTATGCCTTTCCTGAACGAAAATTCAAGACCCTACCTAAAGCAAAACAGGACTGGAGGTGTGTGTGGGGGGGGGGGGAGGGGGCCCTGCCGGGGATGGGCCAGGGTGGAGGGATATGTGCCAAGCAATACTGAAACCTTGATTTTAGATCCAGGGCAGCCAAAGAAAAAGCCTAAGATAATGTACTGCAATAGAGTAAAGTACCTAAATAATTACAAAGGGCTATTTTAGTCTTTGAATTTTTACTCCATCTTTTATAGGTCTCTGAATTTATTTTAATCTTAATTGGGGGGGCGGTTATTGGCTCATAAACTTTTGTCACAAAAAATTTAAGAGCTGGGCTGGGAAGGTGGTTCAGTGGTAGAGCGCTTGCCTTGCACGCATGAGGCCCTGGGTTCGATTCCTCAGCACCACATAAGCAAAAAGAAAAAAAGCTGGAAGTGGTGCTGTGGCTCAAGTGGTAGAGCACTAGCCTTGAGCTGAAGAGCTGAGGGACAGTGCCCAGAGTTCAGGCTCCATGATCTGAACTCTGACCAAAAAACAAAAAACAAAAAAAGAAAGAAAAAGGTAAGAGTGGAATATTAATACATTTTAGTTTAGTTCTGTAATGTCAGGAGTTTTTCAAAAAAATATTAAAAGATGTACTGGAGCTTTTTGTGGATAGAAGACAAAAAATTAGGTCCCAATATAACATAAAATCCTACTAAAAATCCTAAAAAGAATGAGAATACTTCAAGCTTATAGATTATACAAAGGCCTTTTCATTCTTACCATTTCCTTCTGTTATGAATAAAAGTAACTGTATTCCTTCCTTAATCTGTCTACAATTATTGCTATATATTAATTTTTGCTATATATTAATTTTAAGAGTATAACATTTTGACTATACACAAAGTAACTTTATTTTTTGGTGCTACACTATGAATAGAGGGCTTAATCCAAACCATGCACACAGTCTTTCCATTTGTTTGTTTTTGAGATGTGGTCTCCCTAACTTTACTTAGGCAAAACTTGACCTTGAACTTGAAATCCTCCTGTCTCTGTCTCTGACTCTGCTTCTGCCTCTGGGAATTTCAGCTGTGCATTGCTACACCTGGTTTAAGTTTATCTTCAAGTGATTACCTTTACATTTTCTGGAGCAAAATCTCCTATTTGAAACAGCAATTAAATACATTGTAAACAAAATAAAAGAGCCAGTAAAGACAGTTTTCATATGCACAAACTAAGGTTTTATACAATGTCCATAACATACATTATGACATAAATAGAAATTATGTCAATGTTAGGATACAAAGTTCCCTGTAGGCAATAGGGTTTTATTTTTCACATTACATGGCCTCTTTTATTAATGTTTCAAAAACAAAAGAGGAATAACAGTCACCACTGTGATGATAGAAGCTGTTTTAAGACTAGTAAACCAACTGTTTTACTAAAAACACAAGCACATAGTAAACAGTTACTGAAATTTAAAGGGGTTGGGAAGAAGCCAACATGATGGCTTGGAGCTAACACAGGACAACGTAATTACTCACATGAAGTTTTTAAATCTCTAGAAATTTTTGAAAGGGTTCAACTCATTTTTTTTCAGTTAAATAAGTATACTTGTGTTTGAGTATGAGTAGCTGTGCCAAGTTTAGCTCACTGTAAATTAAAATGGTTTTACATTTAGAAGCCAGTTTAAGACTATGCTTAATAATTAAAAGAAAACCACCTACACTTGAATACAGTCTTTAACACTGTAATATATTACGATATGATTCTATTGCTAAGTCTATTTCAAGAATTCTGGTCTCACTAAAATTTTCCCACTGGGTTCCCAATTCTAAACAGAGAAAAAAAAATCTCCTCTGACTACTATTTCAGTCACAAACTCTGTCACTGTTTTTCTAGGGTAGGTGAAAAATTTGTTGTTGTTTTATACCAGACCTGGAGCTTGAACTCAGAGCCTGGACACTGTCACTGAGCTTTAGTGCTCAAAGCAAGTCTCACAGACTTTATTGCATGGGTTGGCTTCAAATCTCCATCCTCAGATCTCAAGTCTCCTGAGTAGCTAAGGTTACAGGCATGAACCACCAGCACCAGCTGATTTGGGATTCTTTGAAGACAGTTCTTTAAAGATCAAACTCCAGGAGTCCACAGTACAAAAAAACACATTCTGTACAAAAGTTGGGGTGCTGTTACTTAATACAGACTAGAATAAAGCACCAGGTTGTTACATAGTAAAGGGGAAAAACTGTTTTACACACAAAGTACAGTGTCTATACCTCAGTCATTCAGTCAAGTCACGGAGCAGCCCTGAGAGGTAAATACAGCCTCTATCTTACAAAGGAACCGGAACAACCAAGGTTGAAGAATTTCCTTGAGGTCTCCTTGCTCACAAGCAAGAAACTAGACCAGGATTTCTCATCCCAAACTCAATTCTCCTTTCACCCTTCTTAATTTACCCCTATATTTGGCCTTGGCTTGTGTCAAGAGCTGATGGGACTAGTCTTTTTCCAGATGCTTACAAGGCACATCCAAAGAGGACTCTCTTTATTGGCAGATTCCAATACATTAACTCACATCAAAACTGAACCAAGTCTAGAATAATCAGAAACATTTATGTCCACTGATGGATAATTTTGGGGTAACCTTCCACTCTGTACTGCCATTAGAGCAGAGAATTTCCAAACTCTGCCACAGGGGACATTCTGGGCCCAGGCCCAAGAACAGCAATAGTTCTGCCCTAATGTCACTAGGGATAATCTCCCGATTAATTTCTTTAGTTAGTGTCCTTCAGACACAGTTCACACACCCATCAACAGCAAAAAGCTCATACAGACTCTGAAAATGTCACAGGTTTTACAATTTACAAGTATATGCTAAGGCACTGAGAACCAGAGCCCTGTGGCACATCTGTGGACACAGCCACAAAGCCAGTACATGTTGGTGGTGACCATAAACCTCACTTGTCAGTTCAATAGCCCTAACTGGCATCCAGGATTCTCAGTAGCTTGTCATAGCTATCTTCCCCTAAGCTGTTCTGAAAAAATACGAAGATATTTATTTTCTAGGAAAGGGTAGACTGGCCAGTTACACTACCATGGGCTAAATATACTAGTAAATGCTTATTTTCCTGCCTACCTCCCATCCTTCTTACCTTCAGTCAATTGCTTACAATTCAGGTCAATTCTTTCTTTCCAAGCCTAATTGTTCTTTTTTTTT
>NW_012267325.1:808479-870359 GCF_000151885.1 Dipodomys ordii
TGTGTGTGTGTGTGCACGCGCAAGCTGAACTCTGGGCCTAACCACTGTCCCTGAGTTTCTTTTGCTAAGGGCTAGTGTTCTACCACTAGTGCCTCGTGGCTAGTGCCACTTCTGGCTTTTTCTGAGTAGTTTATTGGAGATAAGAGTTTCACAGACTTTCTTGCCTGGGCTGACTTTGAACCACGATCCTCAGATCTCAGCCTCCTGAGTAGCTAGTATTATAGGCATGAACTACTGGTATCCAGCCTCTCACTATTTTTAAGTGTGGAGTTCAATACTATTAAGTACATTTGCATTGTTATGCAACCCATGTCCAGAACTATTTTCATCTTGCAATATTGAAACTCAGTATTAAACAACACCCTATATTACATCCTATACACTACTCCCAGTCCCTAACAATCATTTTCTACTTTCTGTCCCTACAAATCTGACTTCCCTAGGTATTTCTAGAAGTAGAATCATATAGTACTTTGTCATCTTTTTATGACTGACTTATTAAGTTTATCCATGTCATGAAATGTCAAGTTTTGTTCTTTTTTAAGGCTGGAAGTAAAAAAAAAGGGTATTGAACACTTACCCACTCATCCACCTTTGGCTATTGTGCCCAATGGTGGGAAACTAAGTTGGTATCTCCGGAAGAGGATATAAGATAGGAGAAAAAAATAGGGGTGGGGCCCACAACAAATAATACATTCTAGTGAATAGAAGACTTCCCACAGGACATCTCTCAAAGTTCCAACAAGCTGGGTACCAAGCTGGGGACATATGGGTCTCTGGAGAGATTCCAGATACAAACTAAAGCATTTTGTGTGTCTTATTCCTAGATCCAAAAACCAGGAGGACAGAATTCATGCTGAGTATAGGAAAATCTCCACTGCAGAAATTTTGTCAACAACTGCTCAACAAGTTAGATCAAAATCACTCAGAAGCTGCCACATTGCCTATCCCTCAAACACCAACTGTTGCAAGTCACTTTAGCCAACATATTCCTCCCAAGGGCCTGGTCTAACATTGAAAGAAGGGTCTGACTCAGAAAATAATTTGAAATTGTTCTTCCCAGAGAAATCTGGTATAGGCAACAGAAGATAGTAGTTAAAACCACAAGTTGGAGACACACTACAATTTTTTGGGGGGTGGGATCAGTACTAGGGTTTGAACTCAGAGCTCTGTGCTCGCTAGACCAGTTGCCTACAGCTTGAGCTATGCCTCTTGTCCTTTTGCTCTGGCTGGTTTCACCTTCTGCCCAGGCTAGCCTGGACTACAATCTTCCTATTTATACTTCTTGCCATAGCTGAGATGACAGGCATGCACTACTACTCCTGGAGAACTTGTGAACTTTTTACCACAATTCTCTTGATCTCCACATACCAAGTAGCTTAGGACTACAGATGTAAACCACCATGGCCAGCCATTCAAATCACAAAATAAGCGAGTGTGTGAGCACACACACACACGTGCACCTATGCCAGTCCTTGGGGCCTTGAACTCAGGGCAAAGGCACTGTCCCTGAGGTTTTCTGTTTTTTGTTTTCCTCAGGGCTAGCACTCTTGAGGCACAGCTCCACTTCCAGCTTTTTTCTTTTCTTTCTTTGGTGTTTAATTGGAGGTAAGATCTGACCAACTTTCCTATCTGGGCTGGCTTTAAACTGTGACCCTCAGATCTCTACCTCCTGAGTAGCTAGGATTACAGGTGTGAGCCACCACACCCAGAATCAATTACAAAATTTGAGTAGGGGATCTTCACATACTAACTGTGAAAACTAAGGGAAGTTAAAGTTACCTAACATCTGTGTACCATCTGTAAAACCAGGGAAATTTCTAAGCTATCTTCATGGTATTGCTGTTTTCTGTAGCTGAGTTACCAACAATAAAACACTGAAAACAATGTACTCATAATCAGCACTTTTCTTTTCAAAAGTTGATGTAAAAGAAATAAATGGGTAATTCCTTTAAAGTTCTATAAAACTGAGGTGGGGGGATTATAAAGACACAATCACTAAAGTTCTGATTGTCCAAACCATTTTTTATGAATTTGGTATTGGTGATTGAACCCAGGGCTTTGAACATGGTAGGCAAGTGCTCTACCACTGAGTTATACGTTCAGCTTCAAACAACTTTTGTTTTCATTCTCATACTTAATTTACACTTATACACACACACAAATATTTAATTATCCATTAACAAAGAAGTTGGCAAAAATAGTCTTGCAATAAATAATGTATGTCTAGAGAAAATAGTACCTTAACTGCTTTATAATTACTAAAAATTCTGTTGCTTATTTTTTAAAAATATATTGCTCATGAATGTTTCTCTTCACTAAAAATATTATTTGCTAGCTCCCTACTTATTAATACTCAATTAGCTAATTGTAATTTCTGTACAAAAAGTTATGAGGAATATGCTACATGACTTTCGACAATACTGACAAATATAGGAGGAATTAAGTAATGAATTTAGGCTGAATTTTCCAATACTCAATGCCTTCCACTTACATAATACATATTCAATACCATATTTTCTGTCACAAGCATGCATTTCGTGCAAACACTACATTTGAATCACATAAAGATTTTTTACTCAATACAGATCCCTCTTTTTTCTGTAACAGTAACATTTGAATATGACTTTTAAATTTTTTCTTGAGTTTCCTTTCCATTAAAAAATTAAAATACTTTTTAAAATACTTTTATGGATTTGAAATATTTTAAAATTTTATCTTTACCACAAAACTTCGTAATACACCTAAAACTTCACAGGAAATAAATCATATGGGTAAGTAATAATTCCACCCACCCAAAATGCCTAAATGATTTATGTGTTCTGCCACACAAATGGCATTAAAGTTTCTTGTAGTTTTAAAATTTTAAATATCTAGATTCTTTAAAATTAATACTACTTATTAATGTGATCAATTTCAGGATCATGAAAATTAATATAATAGAAACCAGCAAAATAAAACAACAAACCCTAATGTTATAGTTTTTTAGGGTTTGCAGAAAAATAGTTTGTGTAAGTCAATTTTGTAGTTTTCAGAAAATTCAAACTAACCTAATTATTTTCCTAAAAGTTTAAAACATGAAAGAACTGCTTTCAGTTCACCCTAATATTTACACACATCCACACCCACCCAAATATATATATATATATATATATATATAGATATAGATATATAGATATATATACTTTTTTTTTTGCTTGAACTCAGGGCCTGGGTACTTACTATCCATAAGCTTTGTCCTGCTCAAGGCTGGCACTCTACTACTTAAGCAAGAGCTCCACTTCTGGCTTTTGTTTTTATTTTTTGTGGGGGGGGGGGGGTTGGTGGTTAACAAAAGATAAGAGTCAGACTTTCCCTCACATATCAGCCTTCTATATAGCCAGGATTACCGGTGTGTGCCACCAGCAACCAGCTTACTTTCATGCTAAGATATTTTCAGCTTATGGTATTATAATTCTTTTTAAGGAAATCTAAATAATATTGCTTTTTTTCTGACTCTATAATTACAAACCTATTTTTCATTATACCCTAATACCAAGCTAAGAAGTTTGTCACAGATTCCCAAATGATGAATTACTGCCAACCTTAAACCAATCAGAAGTTATAAAATAGAGCTGGTATGCTGAAACATATTATTTATTATTCTATTCTTAGTTACATTTATTGTTTTATTCAAGTTTTTTAAACAAAGGTTCCTTCCTAGATTTCTCAACTTGTAGTTTCACATAAACACAAATTACCTTCACAGTTTGAAAATCTCCTCTACAATATGTTGTAGTCCTACAACAAAAGTTATATAATGTAGGTTTCAAATACACTGTTTAACCCATTGAAAACATAAACTATACCACTGAATAGATCACATGAAGACAGTATTTCACAAATAAGCAGCTCCATGCCATTAAACATTAACTTATATTCTATTTCACTACAAGCACAAAGCAGAAAAAGTAAATATTTAGTATCCTCCAATGGTCAATAACTCTGAATTATTTCAACAGTCACTGCAAATACATTAGCAATACCTATAGTTATAACTCCATAGGTCAATAAACAACTTCCAAGGGAAAAAAGTTACTAGTACAACTAAAGTTTATTCCAATAATCTTTTAAGTTTCTGTGCTAGTCTTGAGGCTTGAACAGCCTAGCCACTGTCCCTGAGCTTTTGTGATCAAGGCTAGTGCTCTATTATTTAAGCCAGAGCTCCACTTTCAACTTTTATTATTTTTGCCAGTCTTGGGGTTTGAACTGAGGGTCTGGGCACTGTCCCTGAGCTTCTTTTGCTCAAGGCTAGTGCTATACTACTTGAGTCACACCACCACTTCCGGCCTTTTCTGTTTATGTGACACTGAGGAATTGAACCCAGGGCTTCATGCATGCTAGACAAGCACTATACCACTAAGCCACATTCCCAACCCAACTTCCAACTTTTTATGGTAGCTTATGGGGTAAGAGTCCCACATATTTTCTTACTCTGATCCTTAGATCTGTTTCCTGAGTAGTGAGCTTTACAAGCATGAGCCACCAGTGCCCAGATAAGAAAAAATTTTATAATGAAATTAGCACAGAATTTCTATCTATACCTTCCCTTATTTAAGTTCCATCTAACATACAAAACGTTCTTCTCATAATGTAACAAAAACCTAAAAACATAAAAATAATACATAACTATTTTTATAACTATTATCATTTCAGTGCTGTTTCAAAAACTCAGATGGTAAGTCGCTTAAAGTTCTATGGACTAAAGATCTTTATCTTTCCCTTTGGTAAGTGGAGCCTTATGTATAGTTTTCATCCCAATTCTGGATTAAGAAAGTTACAGAAATATTCATTATAATCTACAGTAACACTTTTAAAATCCAACCTAGGTTGATATTTTAGAACCAGGGACACTGTTCACATATAAATAGCATGGCTACTAAGTTGCCCCATATTCTGTATGTTTGACACAATAGCACTTTCACAGTTTTATAAAAGGTAACCAAACATGAGGAAAATATATTTGAGGAGAAAATTCGGAATCCCAATTAAGGGTGTGGGGAGTCCATGTAGCCTCAACTTTACTGCAGAGGGCAGTGTCTCCCACTGAAGGAGGCCTGGGGATGTAGGACGTGTCAAAGGAAAGGACAGGAGAAGGTTTGGGAATGGCTAAAGACCAGGATGGGGACCCAAAGTTCAAAGATAGGTACTAAGGCTGGGAAAAGAAGGCTTTGGCAACAACGTTGGACACTGAGAGCAGCCTGTTCTCCACCCAGGGTCAACTTTCTGCCTCACTTTAAACCCAATCCACTTGTGATCTCCACCTAAGACTTTGCCGCCTACCCTCCCCCCCCCTCAACTTAACAAGTGGGAAATGCACATGACTTCTCTTAGCTGTCTTTGTGAACAAGCCCTCTAAATGTCTCAGGCACCTACTGCTGCCATTAGTGACATGAGATCATGTTTTGTAGGAAAAGGGAGACTCTACTCCCAGAAACTGGGACATACTGTGGATGGAGGAAGAAATAGCTTCTCCCTGGAATAAATGCCCGTGAAGGAAGCAGGAAACAGAATGGGGAGCAAACACTCATGTAACAGTCATGATCTGACTAAAACCCTGAGGATTATGTATATCAAAACCCTGGTTATTAAGCAGAAAACAAAACACAGCCCTAAATTTTATTATAAAAAAACAACCCGTAACTGTTTCAAGTAGATAGTCCACTTATTTAATGTAAAATATGCCTGAAGTGGGGTTAATGCTAACATACTCTTTCAACTGATGATGCCAAAGCTATAGTTTTGTAGTAAATTACAGTGGCCAGATAATCCAAGAATAATTTTGCAACCAAGCTCTTCAATCACACCTGGAAGCACTTAAGCCTGTCATGCCGTGTATGTTAATCGTTAGAGCAAAGTCTGAAGATTAACCACATCTGAAAAGGTAAATTATCATTTCATACAACTCCAAAGGATCACAAATGACGTAATATGGTCACTCCCCAGGGGGAAAAAGGCAATGTGTGACATATGGAAACACAGGGATAATCACCTCAAAGGCTTTCCACCAAGAGTTTTATCAGAGAATTTGTAAATGTGTCATGCATGATTTGTAAAGTTTTCTTCTCAGTTGTCTTAAAATTCAGAAATGCAATTTTTCAGTCAGATAAAATTTCAAAGCATTTCTAAGGAAGTATACTTAGTGTAACTTTTGTCTAGAAGATTAATGCAACCACCCAACTACTGACCTAATGTGTCTCATCTTCTTTCCCTGAGTTAGTAAACAACTTTCAAGGGATACAGTCATTACAGAATTGCTTTATTCAAACAGAGGCTACAAAAACTACTAACAGGAGCAGTTAGTAACAAAATCTCAACCTCTAGAAAGAAGTGCATACAGTGTTTGGACCCATTTCAAGTACCTTGCAAAATCCTATTAAAATGATGAATCACTCATAATTTAGATTTGTTTTAGCTATAAAGTCCTAAATGTAGCATCATCAGCTTCCTGTAGGTTTTCTGCCACTGCTCTACCCATTACATGGTTTGGGGATTTTTTGCTATCCATGACCTGAAAGAACATCTAGTCACATACAG
The DNA here is from genome assembly GCF_000151885.1 of Dipodomys ordii. Classification (NCBI taxonomy): domain Eukaryota; kingdom Metazoa; phylum Chordata; class Mammalia; order Rodentia; family Heteromyidae; genus Dipodomys; species Dipodomys ordii. The sequence continues at coordinate 815,056 of NW_012267325.1, forward strand.
TGTATCCACTCTAAAGAAGCAAAGCAAAAAGATACAGAGTGATTTACCAAAAAGCTGAAGAAATAATGACTTAATGCTTGTGCAGCCAGCTGATAGTACATCTGAGGCTGAAAGATCATTAGAATCAGGGTGCTATGGCCAAATGTCTTCCAACCATAACAAGCTATTCACCCCACCTCACGCTTACTGATGGCTTGTGTACAAACACGCTTGCCTGTTTTCTCCTGAAAGGAGCCTCTCTCTCCAGGACACCCTTTCCTAGATTGAATTTGAATCTCTAGGACTGACTATACACCAATGAGGAAACACTCAAACTGGTAAAATAATATTTCATCACAAGAACATTTTCATGTATATCCAAAACTATAAAGAACCCTACTTTTCAGGCCCTCGTGTTGGTCATGCCATGGAACCTGCCATTCTGACCAGTGTGACAAGCTTTTTAATAACTGTTTACAGCCACTGGGTGTGAATATCAAAGTGCTTGCTAAACATTAATTATTGCTTCTTGCAACATCTCTATTGAAAGAGCAAACTGAGACTTGGGTTCAAGCCTGAGACTGCCCTGAGTGAAAGATTTTTCTACTTGCTAAAGCGTAAATTTCTGATTATTATGGAAATGGCTAACAACCTGAACCTTAACTGGCTGCCTTTTTCCTTTAAAAACATAAAAACACTATCAATAAGGAACTATTTTCTATCACAAAATAAGAAACATTGTTTATAATCCAGGTCCTGGAATAGAAGCTCACAGGCAACCTCTGAGTCTGCAATATGAACACTGGACTTCAGGCTACCAACCCAGTGTCTCTATCACTTAACTCAAAAAACACTTGTGCAGAGGGACAGGGAAAGGGAGAGGGAGATGGAAAGGGAGAGAGGGAGGGAGAGGGAGAGGGAAGGGGAGAGGGAAAGGGACAGGGGGAGAAGGGGAGGGAGAGGGAGAGGAGGAGGGAGAAAGGAGGACAGGGAGAGGGGGGAAAAGGAAGAGGAAGAGGGAGGAGAGAGAGAGGGAGAAGAAGGGGGGGGGGGGGGGGGGGGGGGGGGGGGGGGGGGGGGGGGGGGGGGGGGGGGGGGGGGGGGGGGGGGGGAGGGGGAGAGCAAGAGGGAGAGGAGCTCACTTCAGCATCCAGCTTTATGTTCAAGCCCTAGGGCAAACTGAAACTTAATTCCTATAAATATGGTAGCAAATTACTTAATATGTATTCTATGTACATCTGTTCCCTATATTCCCAATTTTTTATCATGATGGAATTTTTTATGTTTAGCTTACTGACAGGCCAACAGGTTAACCATGACTTTTAAACTATACAATGGCATAATATAAATAACTGCCAATACCATCAACAAAAATATACTGGCAGATTAGCAGTAATTTGGTCTAAAATGACTAATATAAATTAATTTAATCTAAAACATAATCTCTTAATTATCTTCATATTACAGATGCCAAAACAAAAACAATGGGATTTACTTCTTACATTTATTTTTTTTGGGGGGGGGGTCCAGTCGTGGGCCTGAACTCTGGGCCTGGGCGCTGTTCCTCAGCTCTTCACCTCAAGGCTAGCGCTCTACCACTTGAGCCATAGTGCCACTTCCGGCTTTTTATTTTTCTGTTTATGTGGTGCGGAGGAATTGAACCCAGGGCCTCATGCATGCAAGGCAAGCGCTCTAACACTGAGCCACCTTCCCAGCCCTGCTTCTTACATTTATAAACTCACTTTATTCACAAAAAATAAACATCTAAGCTTAAAATTTAAATACTATAAATTGTTGAAATCTTTTAGCTAAAAGAAATTTTGGGGGGAGGGTTTTTAGGGGGCTGGGGGGGTATGGGAAGGGATAGGAAGGGGAAACAAAGGAGGAGGCAATAATGCTTGATAAGAAATGTACTCATTACCTTGCCCATGTAATTGTAACCCCTCTGTACGGTATTTTCACAATAATAAAAAAAAAGAAATTTTAAGGGGTGACATTGTCCAAAAAGAAATGTACTCATTACCTGACTTATGAAATTGTAACACCTCTATACATCATCTTTATAATAATAAAATACATTTTCAAAAAGAAATTTAAAAAAAAAAAAGAGGAGGAAGAGAAAATATACACACTTAAGCTTGCTAGGCCAAAACCAATCAATGGCTTTGTTAGGATGCCTCTGGCCCCATTTCAAGCTGAAGCCTCATTATGCCATAAAGACAGCACCTGGTAGAGAGGTAGCACTTGTCACATGACTTGTAATAGATGAAACAACATCCCATGAGCACATTAGTTCACTGTCCTTCTAGCATGGTTACTGTGCATCAAAGCAGTTCTTGGTCTCTGTTTAGAAGTTCTACAAAAAAAAAAAACTTATAAATATTTTCAACCAATATTTCCTGTGTGTCAATTTCTTAAGGCAACAAGAAAAAGAAGAGTAAGAAATGTTCCTAGTCAGAGACACCAAGCAATAGCTTATACCAATGGCTACTTGAACAGCTATCATACAAAGTAAGAGAAGTATGCTATCAAGAAGAAAAGGTTATACAGCCTAGCAAAGGCTGTGACAGATGCCCTTGATAAGTTTCTTTTCCATAGGTGGAGATAAGAGAAATGGTGTTCCCTGAAAGGCAAACCACTGATCAAAATCAGAGGCAAGCATAAAAGACTCAAAATGCTTATGCTGGAATCCAGGCAAACATGAGACAGGAAGGGAGCAGCAAACCAACATAGGTACGTTTGAGAAAGCTAAGTTTCCTTCTTAGTCAGTTGTGGAAAGAAGTAACTGAGGACTGAAGAGGGCTGTGTTCCCACAAATGTCACCCTCTTTCAGTGCGAAACATGATCTTGACTCAGCCAAAACACAGGGAGGTATTATTACAGTGGTCTGGGCACAAAATAGTGAGGGTCTGGACACAGGTGACAGATGAAGGGAATGCACAAAGTACATACTTACAACCTAGGCTGTGAAAGTAAACTGCACGTAGGTTGGCAAGAGAGCACACGGAGAACATGTGCGATGAAGAGTTACAATGCCTAATAATTTTTGTACCTGGGTTGTGGTAGTACCAATTAATAGAAACCAGGAAATCTGGGGGAAGAACTGGTTTGGGTGGAGGTTGTAATGAGTTTCACTTTGGTTTTGCTGTGTGGAGGTAGAAGCAAGATACTACAAAGAAATGTCAAACAAGCAAGCAGAACTTATAGGTCAGGCTAGGGTCAAAAGTTTGGAAGCTCTAAATAAAATGATGGCAAACATTTGGATTGATTAGGATGGGTAATAAGTGGAACATACAGATAGCAGAGAAGAAAACAACTAGAAATGACTGTGAGGAGTGGAAGGAAAGCAGGAAGAATTACTAATGGGCACAGGGGACTGATTGGCCAGAGACAGAGTAGAACTGAAGTTAAGCTCAAGAGAAATTTATTGGTACCTGTTTATATGATTATTGTATTGGAGGCCAAATAAGGAAAAATAAACAGTATAGTTGCTAGTTTAAAGATGTGGGTCCCAGAATAAATGATGATACAATAATAATGTGATTCCAAGAAAATCAAACGAACAAAAAACAGCTACAAAAAAGGGTTCAAGGAGGATGCCCAGATGCCGTAGAAAATCATCAAAAAAGAATACTATGAACAACTCAATGCTCACACTTTAATAAAATTTATACTTGATAAAAATACTCCAAAAAAAGTAAAATAGCTTCAATTATGGGGCGCTGGTGGCTCACACCTGTAATCCTAGCTACTCAGGAGGCTGAGATCTGAGGATCATGGTTCAAAGCCAGCCTGGACAAGAAAGTCTGTGACTCTTACCTCCAATAAACCACCAGAAAACCAGAAGTAGGGCTATGGCTCAAGTGGTAGAGCACTAGCCTTGCGCTAGTGCTCAAGAAGAGTGCCCAGGCCCAGAGTTCAAGCCCATGACCAACCAAATAAATAAATAAATAAATAAAATAGCTTCAAGAATATCAGAGGCTATAGGCCTCTGTTCTTAAAAAAAAAGAATAAATTATAGGCCTCCCAAGCACAGTGACTCACACATGTAATCCTAGCTACCTGGGAGGCTGAGATCATGAAGATTTCAATTTGAGGCTAGCCTGGGTAAAAAGTAAGCCAGACTCATCTCAACCAACAAAACCTACCAGCATCCTAGCTACAAAGGATGCATAAACAGAGGAGTAGTAATAGTCCAGGCCAGTAAAGAAAAAAAGTGAGATCTACTCCAAAAATTAAAAAAAGCAAAAAGGGCTGTGGTATTGAAGTGTAGAGCATCTGCCTAGCAAACAAGCTCAGGACCCTGACTTCAAACCCCAATATCACCAAAAATAATTTCAAAAAAATAAAAATTTATAGTAACCACTGAAAACCATTTTACCTGAGATTCCCTAATGCAATACATAAAATAAGCAAAATAAGAGAGCAAATCAATAGATGCAAAGGAAAATACTATTAGTAAACTAAGTATAGACAGGGGCTAAACATAATAATAAAAGATATGAGTAACTCTGAGTGCTTCCAATTGCAACCAACTGTACTTTCCAAGTTTAACTCAGAAAGTGAGTTAAAATATATATAGTGAAATACAGAATTCTAACATTCAAAAAAATCTTCAGGTCATTTTTACAAAAAAATATTCTAAAGATTTCAAGTGTCCCTTATTATTCTATCATGTTCTAAATATTTCATACTTCCCTTAAATGCATCATTCATAAATTTAATTTTCATAAAAAAGCATTTCAGTCTATAAATCAGGATGTGGAACTAATTCCCACAAGTTCAGTCTCTAAAATATCAACTATTTTAAAATGAACGTTTATAAAATTCCTAGAAGCACTCTTAACCCACTCTTAACTCCAGCATGGTGGAATTTGAGGAATTTATCCAAGGTCACAGTTCAGTAACTTCAATTACATCCCCCTCCTCTTGCTTCAGTATTAATAGCTCAAAGGAACAAGTACTTTTTATACTCCTCATGTTAAATCACTTAGACACTTGCTATTTTTGTTTAACATAGCAACATAAAGCATTCACTGTGGATGTGAATTAAGTAAAATATGGAATAAAGGATAGATATTATATTCTTTCATTACCCTTCCAAAGAATGCCTACTATGTCAATGAACTTAACACTATATCGATACAGAATCATCTACACCATAAAAGTTGATAGATGCTTGCCCTAATTAAGCTCAGGGCTCCTCAGTTAATAGATGAAATTCATATGATTTTCCTCCTAAATACAACATGAAACTAGAGTTTTATCTAGTGTTTTCCCTCATTTGTTAACTGCAGGTAGAATTTTCCCCCCTTGGGTATTTGACTACACAGAAGAGCTACTAATGGATTGTATGTATTATCTTTTACACCATTTATAAAAACGTGATATGAGACCAGTCCCAAAAAAGGACTACAAAAAAAAGGAAAAAAAAAAAAAAAACACTTGTTCCCCCCTCTGAAGAGGTGACAGTCACAGCCATTTGCTCACTGTTTCTAAGTCAGTGACTTGACACTTTCCCCTTTATCCTATGACCAAAGAAATTTTATTCTATTTGAAGTAAACTATAAAACCCTAAAAGATTTGATAAAGTTTACATGCTATTTTCACTGTTAATACTTCTCTCCTAAAATAACTCTAAAGAAGCAAATTTTTTTCTTTACAAAACCAGATTTAACCATTTTTATTCCAAATTATTAAAATACAGCAAGATTAGCTACTATATGCTTTCCTACCAATCCTCTAAACTTCCTTAAAATAGGATATGGGCTGATAGCCCATCTTTCTATGAACATAATTGCTATAAAGGATATAAGCTGTAAACTTCTATCATCCCATAAGTCTATCACTACTTTTCTCAAAACTCTTAAGTGAAAGCTGGGTGCTGTGCCAGTGGCTCACTCCTGCAATCCTTGTTACTCAGAACAAGGAGAGATCTGAAGATCACAATTAAAAGCCAGCCTGGGCAGGAAAGTCCATGAGGTTCAAGTGGAGTGTTAGTCCTGAGCCCAGAAATATATTTTACCATGGGGGAAGAACATACAAAGAAAAAAACAAACAAAAGTCACACAGTACGTTATAACTACATTAAAAATAACAGCAACAAAGATAAAACCTCTTGTGTATTTGATTCTGGTGTCCTGCTTCTTGTATATACATTTTTCTAATTGGGGGAGGGGAAGGGAAATACCAAAATGCTGAAATAAGGGTACAATGGGTCATTGTAACAATGAAATAAATGTACAAGACACTAAGTTGAAAATGAACTTTACAATTTTGCAGGGGACAGTTGGGGAGGATGGTAGGGGAAAAATAAAGGAGGGTGTAACAATGCTGGATAGGAAGTGGACTCATCTTGCTCATGTAACTGTAACCCCTCTGTACAGTATCTTTACAATAAAAAATATATATTAAGGACAAAAAAATATTGTTCTTACCTTACAAGTTGGTAAAAAATACTTGTCTTAGAAACTGACTTATATTCATGTCTAAGAATTATTCATTGAACAATCTAACACCAAGACTGCATTGCTTTCATATCAGATAAAGTATCATTTTTATCTCACAATACAGACTTAATATAATATCTTTCTTAAGGAACATACTTAAAATGAACATTAAAATTAATGTTATTTTTTTTTAATTTAAAGTTTTTAAAACCCATTTCTTTTCTTTTTGTTTTTTTTCTGGATCCAGTCATGGGGCCTGAACTCTGGGCCTGGGCGCTGTCCCTCAGCTCTTCAGCTCAAGACTAGCGCTCTACCACTTGAGCCACAGCGCAACTTCCGCCTTTTTTTCTTTTTGCTTATGTGGTGCTGAGGAGTCGAACCCAGGGCCTCAGGTATAAAAGGCAAGCACTCTACCACTAACCCACCTTCCCAGCCCCTAAAACCCATTTCTTGAGTGAACATTTTTATCAAATTATTATACTGTTTGATAATTAAATCCAGAATATTCTATTTTTTCAACAATTTTATCTGTTTCTAGTTGAAAGAGAAAGTTTATTAAAAGATACCACCTAAGCTGGGTGCTGGTGGCTCACACTTGTAATCCTAACTACTCAAGAGGCTGAGATCTGAGGATCGTGGTTCAAAGCCAGCCAGGACAGGAAAAATCCGTGAGACTCTTATCTCCAATAACCACTCAAAAAAACAAAAGAAGCACTGTGGCTCAAGTGACAGAGCTCTTGCCTTGAGCTGAAGAGCTGAGGGACAGTGGCCAGGCCCAGAGTTCAAGCCCCACAACTGACAAAAAACTTAAAAAATAAAAAAATAAAAAGATACCACCTAAGTATATCCCTATTTTTTTAATCTCTTTATATAATTTATACAAGACAATCATTTCTAGGGATTACTAATGAATCTTTACCAGTTTTTTCATTTGTTTTGGTTTTAATATGAAAGGATTTACTTGGGTTTATTTTGATTTGATTTTGGTCCATATAATTTCTAGTTTACATCTTACATATTAGACTTCCTTTTTTTTTCTTTTTTTTTTTTTTGTTCAGTCATGGGGCTTTAATTCTGGGCCTGTGCGCTGCTGCCCCTGAGCTCTTCAGCTGAAGGCTAGTGCTCTACCACTTGAGCCACAGTGCCACTTCCACTTTTCAGGTAGTTTATTGGAAATAAGAGTCTCATGGCCTTTCCTGCCCTGGCTGGCTTTGAACCTCGATCCTCAGGATCTCAGCCTCCTGAGTAGCTAGGATTACAGGTTTGAGCCACTGACACTTTATTAATTGAGCCATCTTTGACTTTTTAAAAAATATTTCTTCAATAATTACACCTTTTTCAGTTTTTCAAAAGACGATGTAGAATTTCTACTCCTGCAAGTGAACCTGTCACTGTTTTTTTCCAAAATACTCAAAGGGATGTTTTAAAATAATCACAAGTATTTGTTTTTATATGCTTGTAATTGACCTAATAAGTATATAGTATTGCTATAACTATAGCTGATGTACTAGATGTTTACAGGTAATATTCCTCTTGTTGGTTTTCTTTTGAAATGAAGTTGAAGCTCAAAGTACCGAAAAATTTACTCAATGTCCCAAACTTCCTGTGGGAAAAAAAAACAAAACTGGAACCTAGCTTTCTGGCTCTAAAAATTAGCTTCTTCCATCATGTACACTGATATAAAGTAAATGAAACACAGTCCTGACAACCAACAAGGTCACAGACATGTCACAAAATAATCACAACACATAAGTTTTTGTCAATTTCTCTAATGCTATTTTCTGTTAAAATTTTTTTGAAATTATTACTTTTTCATATATTTTTATTAAATTTCTTCCAGTTGAACATATATATATATTGACAAAGTTGGTTTAGAATAATACATTGAAAATACTTCCAAAACTAAAATGACCACAAATACTCTTTAAAAAGTTAGGTGACTGGGCTGGGAAGGTGGCTCAGTGGTAGAGCGCTTGCCTTGCATACATGAGGCCCTGGGTTCGATTCCTCAGCACAACATAAGCAGGAAAAAAAAGGCCGGAAGCGGCGCTGTGGCTCAAGTGGTAGAGCACTTGCCTTGAGCTGAACAGCTGAGGGACAGTGCCCAGGCCGAGTTCAGGCCCCACGACCAGACCCAAAAAAAAAAAAAGAGTTAGGTGACTGCTTTGTTGGTGGGAGTGTAAACTTGTTCAACCACTTTGGAAAGTAGTTTGAAGGTTCCTCAAAAGACTCCACATAGAGCTCCCCTATAACCCAGCAATCCCACTTTTGGGCATTTACCCAAATGATCACAAACAAGACCATACTAAAGCTACCAGCACAACTATGTTTACTACAGCATTATTTACCATAGCTAAGATATGGAACCAACCCAGATGCCCCTTAGTAGATGAATGGATCAAGAAAATATGGTACATATACACAATGGAATTCTATGGCTCCATCAGAAAGAATGACATTACCCCATTTGTTAGGAAATGTAAAGAATTGGAAGAAATTATATTAAGTGAAGTAAGCCAGGCCCAAAGAAACATAGGTCCCATGGTTTCCCTTATTTGCAATAACTAGTATATGTCTGAGACAAGCAGAAACAGTCAGATAAGTTGATGTTAGGCAAAATGAACCCCAAGATAAGGGGTGATGATTTTTCTTTCTTGCTATTGTTTCTAACATATTTATAAGATATTTCTTTGTTGCTTTGTATAACCCCTCCCCCACAGTATAACCCCTGTTTTCACTGTATTTGATATTGGTATAACTTGTGGAGAGGAAGGGAAAAAACAGATGGTTTAAATAGGTATACAGGTGGACCCATTGCAACAATGAGATGTACAAGAGGTTATGTCGAAAAATGAACTTTACAACTTTGGTGCAGGGGTGGAAGGGGGGAGAAGAGGGAGAGAGGAGAGATGGGAAGGGATGAGAAGGGGAAACAAAGGAGGAGGCAACAATGCTTGGTAAGAAATGTACTCATTACCTTGCCCATGTAATTGTTAACCCTCTGTACGGTATTTTCACAATTTAAATAAATAAATTAATTAATTAAAAGTTAGGTGGTTTTCACTGCACTGTGAAATGTGCTAATAGCTCCTAGAAAGGACAGCCACAGTTAAGAATTAAACATATTGCCGGGCGCTGGTGGCTCACGCCTGTAATCCTAGGTACTCAGGGGGCTGAGATCTGAGGATCAAGGTTCAAACCAGCCCAGGCAGGAAAGAATGTGAGACTCCTATCTCCAATAAACCACTAGGAAACCGGAAGTGGCTCAAGTGGTAGAGCGCTCGCCTTGAGCTGAAGAGCTGAGGGACAGCGCCCAAGCCCAGAGTTCAAGCCCCACGACCAACAAAAAAAAAAAGAATTGAACGTATTATATATCATGAGCCAATATACATGATAAAAGAATGCAAGGTTTTTTACCAAAAGGTAACTATGAATACTACAAATAATCCTCCCATCTTTTTCTCTTCTACTACATTTTTCCTAGTACTGAATATGACCCACTAAATCATCTCACAATCTACCTACTACATATACTCCCTATTTGTAAAACATTTCCTAGATTAAAATTAACTGCCTAATAAAAAGCTCAACTTAGCTTCTAATTCAACCTGGCTATGCTCTGTAGATGAAACATTTATAGCAGAAAACACTGTAACAGCTATATTTTATATCTTCTACACTGAATCATAGTATGACTGATCATTCAAACCACCTAAAAACTTTAATACATTGCCATAATTAATGATGAATTACTTTCGAGAGCTTCAAATTTTTCCTAATTTGAAATAGTAAGTTGTTGGATCCAAACTATTATTGCAAATCATTTTTATATCAATTACTTCAGCAACCTAAGTTAAGGTTGACAGAGAAAGACTATAAGACTATAATCATTAAAGAAAATATGATTAGGAAAAACAATTACCTTGGGTATCCAAACAAACCTAACCCAGATGATGTTAAGCAAAATGAACCCTAAGATAGGGACACAAGTGGTTTTATCTTTCTTGCTGTTGTTTTTAATGTATTTATAGTGTACTATGTGATTTTTTTTTTGTTTCTTCTGTATGTTGTTCCCCCATGGTATAACCCCTGTTGTCATTATATTTGATTCCGGTGCATCTTGTACATACATTTTTCTAATTTGGGTAGGGGAAGGGAAATAACAAAATGATGAAATAAGGATACAGGATGACCCATTGTAACAATGAGATATACAAGACACTATGTTGAAAACGAACTTTACAACTTGGGAGAGGGCGGGAGATAGGAGTAGGGGAGGTAGGGAGGGAAGGGATGGTAGGGGGGAAACAAAGGAGAAGGTAACAATGCTCCACAGGAAATATACTTATTACCTTAATCATGCAACTGTAATCCCACTGTACAGTATCTTTACAATAAAAAACATATACAAAAACGAAACCTAACCCCTCTTTAAATATTATTTTAAAGAAAATTTTTAAAGTTTATTTAGCATAACTAGTTGAAAACTTTTGAAACCAAAATGACCATGTATACTCATTTAAAAAACAAAAAACTAAGCCGGGCGCTGGTGGCTCACGCCTGTAATCCTAGCTACTCAGGAGGCTGAGATCTGAGGATCGCGGTTCAAAGCCAGCCCGGGCAGGAAAGACCTTGAGACTCCTATCTCCAATAAACCACCAGAAAACCGGAAGTGGCGCTGTAGCTCAAGTGGCAGAGCGCTCGCCTTGAGCTGAAGAGCTGAGGGACAGCGCCCAGGCCCAGAGTTCAAGCCCCACGACCGACAAAAAAAAAAAGCAAAAAAGAAAAAAAACTAAAATTAAAACTCAAGGTTTAGAGAGTTAGGTGATTGGCCAGTCAGTAAATCTGGACTCCTTAGAGAGAGAACTTGGAAGAACTTGGACTTGACTTCTTATTGACCAATGTTCTCTTTCCAAGTTTCACATCATCCATATCTTAAAAGTATCAACACCAATGACAACAACAGACAGCCATGGTTTACCTCTTATCAAAAATTCTAAGGTAAAGTTGGAGTCATATAACTTAAATATGCATAATTACATAATCTCATGCATTGTCCTCTCTCATTGCTTTCTAGTTGTAAATACCTAAAAAGAGCTTTACAAATATACTAATACATACATTATTAAACATAGTAGGATAGTGTGGCCACAGACCTACTTGAAAATCAGTTTTGCACTGGGACATAATAAATTATACAGGACCCTAGACATTCACACACAATGACACCAAAGAAGGATATTCTTAGGGGAGGAAGATACAGGCACAAAGCCTACGTGCCTCTGATCATATAAAATAATATTTGCCAAAATAAACTCCAGAAAATGGAAACAAAAGGGTTGTTTGTCTTATTTTTGTCTTGTTTATCTGTATTTGAGGGTAAAAGAGTACACAGAAATGGGGGTACAGGGTGAACAAATGCAGCAGTGGTACTTATTAGACATTATGTTGAAAATGAACTATACAACTTATGGGTGGTGACAAGAGGGAAAAACTGGGAGAGAGCAAAGAAGAGGTGATATTGTCCACAAAAAAACGTACTTGTTACCTGACTTATGTAACTGTAACTCTTCTATATATCACTTTTATAATAACAATTAAAAAAGAAAAAATTTAAAAGAAAACCAGTATTTTTTAACATCCTACAATGCCTGCCAAAATCTTCACTCTGAATTCTGTCACAGTTGCTATAACCATCAAATAAAAAAAAAACAATTTGTTTTAAAAAAGAAATTGCTCTTTATTTGTACCAATCTCCTTTCCCCAAGAGTATGATAGTTTCCATTGAATTTTAAGCCCATTACAAAGCATCAGAAATAATACAAAAGCACATCCATCATTTTTATCTTAGATGGTTGAGATTTTAATAAAAATAATTTTAAATTGTTTTAATTTAAATCCCTACTTATTGATATGATTCTTTAAATTAGCAAATTGGAAATATGATTGAGGTTTATAATTACTTATTTGGATGTTTTGTTGATAAGACTTCTAGTTTAAGTTATTGAAAAGACAAAATTTAATTGGAACCCTTTGCACAAGATTACTGTGAAAGGTGACCTGTCATTGTTTTTTAACAATAACAAATACACTCCTAGAACACCTGCTTCCAAAGACAGGCTGCCTTTAGTCCCAGCTATGCAGGAGACTTAAACAAGAAAGTCTCCAAGTTCATGAGTTTGTGTAGCCTCGACAACAAGGTCTCAAAAAAACAGAAAGAAAAGAAACTTCACTGTGTTTCTAAATTGGAAGGACAAAATTGAAATGAAAGTATCTGCCAGGAACTACTTGTGTCTCTTAGTTACTAATATTAAGGATTTAATATTTTGTGCATGTGTGTGTGTGTGCGTGCATGTACACGTGCGAGCGCGTGCCAGTACTGAGGCTTTAATTCAGGGTCTACACTATCCCTGAGCTTTTTTGTACGTCTAGTCCTCTATGACTTCGGCCACAGCTCCACTTCTCTTTTTGCTGATGAACTGAAGGTAAGAGTTTCACAAATTTTCCTGTCTGGGCTGGCTTTGAACTGCAATCCTCAGATCTCAGACTCCAGAGTAGCTAGGATTACAGACTCATGACTGGCTGAGTTTAATATTAATGGAGGTTAAAACAAGTGTAGTTTAACACTAAGGTAATCTATGAGGAATATGATTGCCTCACAACAATCTTAAAAAATAACAGAAACTGCCAGGTGCGGGTGGCTCACATCTGTAATCCTAGCTACTCTCAGGAGGCTGAGATCTGAGAATCACAGTTCAAAGCCAGGCAGAAGAGTCCCTGTGAGACTTTTATCTCCAATTAACTACTCAAAAACTGGAAGTGGAGCTCTAGCTGACAGTGCTAGAGTGTTAGAATTGGGCAAAAGAGCTCAGGGACAGGGCCGAGTACTTTAATTCAAGTCCCAACAACAACAACAAATAAACAAAAGCAGAAGTACAAAGTAGAAAAACATATTTATTCTTCATGTAGCACAGATTCTGGGAAAGCTAATAATTTATTATTCTCAGAGATTTGAACAGTTCCAATATAATGAATTTATTTATGAGACAAATTAAGATGATCAAAACCTACTACTTTAATTAAAGGTGCTTTTGGCACAGATGCTGGTGCTCAATTCAACAAAATTAAGCTATTTTTTATTGGGAAATAAATGCTGATCAAGCTATCAAATATCTTTACATCTTTATTACTATATCAACCATATGTGTGGCACAAGGCCAAATCAGCCACTCTCAGTATGAAGTACACACAAGAATACTCAAAACCAGAAGATAGACTATGCTAACTTAAGCTAATAAAAACACACAAATATCTACACTTAAAGAGGAACACATTATGAAATTTAAACAAAAGAATCAAAGATAAGTCTTGAAGGCAGAATCTCAAACACTTTCTAAGACAAATAGTGTTTTTCTTTGTTTTAATTTTTACTGAGCCTCTGCTACGTGCTGCTCTAGGCAATAGAGTCAAAACAATTAATAAAATCAGGGGGAGAAAAACCGTCCCCCTGGAATCTATCATCTATATGAGTCAGATACAAACTCCAACATATTGCCTGAAATCCTCCACTAAGAAACTTCTAAGGCCATGTCCAAAATCCAACAGAAAAAGCTGTCATTGATTAGCAGTATCTGTTATAAACATTCAGAACAACATATTGGGAACTTTAAGCCTGTCACCCTGATTTTAAGGTAACTTTTTTTCATATTTCTCCTTATCTATCACATAAAATCTCATTACACGGAAGTTTTCATGATTCTATCCTCTTTCAGATTCTAAACATAATCTCCACTTAGTAAAAGTAGTGGAGCACAATTTAATGGAACTATTTCTACATAAGACGTAAGTATTTTTACACGCACCTAACTATTTATACAACTACAGTAATAATGTTTACATGCCTTCTCAGGACTTTAGACTATGTGGTATTATAAAGTTCATATCTCCCTTGTAAAAAGGAAATCTCTAGTTTTAACTCCCCAAACCATTCCTGCACACAAGCTAACACACACACGCTACAGCAGCACAGGAACAGTCGTAGGTCCTGCAATGCAGTCCTCCTAAGAAACTAAACTACCAAAAAAAAAAAATCTGTTATAGGAACTACTGTCTAGATTTCAAGAAGGTAAGAATAAAATCAAGGCTAGAAACTTCCAAACACTAAATGTTACAACACTAAAGCATATTTAAATAATTATCTTTTTTCCTCTCTAAAAAGTAATGGGTCATCAATTCCTACTAACTGTACAAAACCAGCAAAAAGTCCAAAGAACAAAACTTTCTGGTGATATGGACACTCTCAGCACAAGAGAAATAATGTCACTTTGTATTTCCATAATGATTTGCAAGGTTTTTGGTTTGTTTAGCTTTGTTTAGCTATTTTCACATTTAGTCTTTCATTAAACTATAAAAATATTGGAAGACATGACTACAATGACTAGTTGTTTTCACAAAACAGAAACATCCTTAATCTAGGATACAGACTTCTTTCTTGGCATTCTCTCTGTACCCCTACCTCAATTTGTATTTTTTTTCATGGTGGTGTGTGTGGGGGGGGGTTAATTGTTTTTCTTAGAGATCAATTTTAATATTTTAGGAAGATTTTTTTTGGGGGGGTTCCGGTCTTGGGGCCTGAACTCTGGGCCTGGGCACTGTCCCTCAGCTCTTCAGCTGAAGGCTAGCGCTCTACCACTTGAGACACCTTCCCATTATCAACACATCCATCATAAGCTCCCTCTGCTTGAAATATGCTACCTATATTACTTTTGTTATCATATTCTAATCTTTAATTTCAAATGTCTTTTGTCAAGGTATAAAATCAAAACATAAAATGCAGTTGTGTTTCTAAATGCCAGCAGTGAACAATCCAAAAAAGTAAAATACTCAGAAATAAACAACCATGGAGGTAAAGACAATACACTGAAACCTTTAAGAAACTGCTAAAGAAAATCAAAGACCTAAAATGACAAAACATGGGGTGTTCTTAGTTTGGAAGATTTATTTGAACTCAGGGCTTCAAGTTCTTGTTTGGCTTTTTCACTCAAGGCCACCACCTGAACCACACCTCCATTTCTGGCTTTTTGCTGGCTAACTGGAGATAAGAGTCTCACAGGCTTTTCTGCCTAAGCTGGTTTCAAAGCTTAATTCTCAAATCTCAGCTATAAACCACTAGCAACAGGAAGATTTAATATTGTTAAAATGTGAGTACTAACCCCAAATAAACTAAAGATTTAATGTAATTCCTATCAAAATTTCAATGTTTTTTTTGTGTAGAAAATTCAAATGAAAACACAGGAATCCAAAATAGTAAAATCATTGAAGGTATGGCACGAGTTGTTGAACGAAAGACCTTCAGTTCAAACCCCACTATTACAACAAAAAATTAAAAAAACAAAATACAAAAAGCCAAAACAAATGTTGACAAAAAGTAAAGGTAAAACACACTTCTCAATTTTAAAACTTACTGCTCAGAGCTACCATAATCAAAACAGTGTTTTACTGGTTTAAGGGCGCACACATAGTATCTATGGTCAACTCATTTTCAGTATTGATGCTAGTACAGTACAGTGGGAAAACAAGTCTATTCAACACACAGTAGTGACCCAACAGAATAATCCACACATAAAGAATAAAGGTAAACTCCCATCTCATGCCATATTAAAAAAAAAAAAAGTTACCTATCTGTAAAAACAAAAACCACAAAACTCTCTGAAAAACATACAAGTCATTATATCCTTAGATTTGGCACCAAAAGCAATCCCCCCCCAAAAAAATGCTAAACTGAATTCTATTAAAAGTCTTGATTAAGCCCGGCACCGGTGGCTCACACATGTAATCCCAGCTACTCAGGAGGCTGAGATCTGAGGATCACGGTTCAAAGCCAGCCGCGGCAGGAAAGCCCTTGAAATTCTTATCTCCAATAAACCACCAGAAAACTGGAAGTGGCACTGTGGCTCAAGTGGTAGAGTGCTAGCCTTGTGCTGAAGAGCTGAGGGACAGCGCACAGGACGAGTTCAAGTCCCGAGATTGACCAAAAAAAAAAATTCTTCATCAGAGGACATTATCCAAAAATTGACAAAACAATCTACAGAACTGGAGAAAATATTTACATATCATATACCTTTGACCCTCAAAAAGAGGTTATCATGATAAACTTATGAAATATTGAAATATTAAGTCACACTAAACAAAGTAACCTAAAATAATCAAGAAAATTAAACACATTTTAAGTGTCATCAAAGGCAAATCTTCATCAATGGGTAAATCTTGAAGACTAAAATAAAACCACAGTAATAGCAAGAAAAGAAATCAGATTTGTTATGTTGGCCATGTGTTTAGTATTTAGACAAGTCAGTAATTATCTGAGATATTAGTATACATTTTTTATATTTTACTGAAAATTCACTCCTTTTACTTTCATCTCACCTTTCAACTCACTGAAGTCCCAAGACAAAGCAACACAAACTACAAGTCTTAACTATGAATTTAATTAGCAGTACAAACAAAACACTTATATTAAGTTCATTACAGGACATGAGATTTTTAAAAGAGACAGGTCACTAGAAGATCTTATGTTCATGGTTATTTATCCCATCAAAAGTTTCTTGCAACAACATATCTATTTAAAATCCAGGGTTTTTTTTTAAATGTATTTCCATATGATCAGAGGGTTAAAATATCTCTGCCACCTAAAATATTATTTGTAAAATAATGATCTCAATGTGGCCTTTGGTCAAATCTATCATTTATGTAACAAAACCACTATGCCCAGTATGTAAAAACTCTTTTTAAAAGATCAAAGCAAGGTGCTGGTGGCTCATGCCTGTAATCTATCCTAGCCACTCAGGAGGCTGATATCTGAAGGTCACAGTTCAAAGCCAACCCAGGCAGCAAAGTCCATGAGACTCTTTTTTTTTGGGGGGGGAAGGGGGACCCGGTCGTGGGGCCTGAACTGTGGGCCTGGGTGCTGTCCCTCAGCTCTTCAGCTCAAGGCTAGCACTCTATGACTTGAGCCACAACACTACTTCCAGCTTTTTTCTTTTTGCTTATGTGGTGCTGAGGAATTGAACCCAGGGCCTCATACATGCAAGGCAAGCGCTCTACCACTGAGCCACCTTCCCAGCCCCCATGAGACTATTAATACCAATAAACTACTCAAACAAAGCCAGAAGTGGATCTGTGGCTCAAGTGGTAGAGTGCTACCCTTGAGCAAACAAGCTAAGGGGCAGCACTCAAGGCCTGAGTCCAACCCCCAGGCCTGGAACAAAAAAAAAAGGCCAAAAAGCTGGTTTCAGTAGCCCACAATGGATTCTAGCTACTGGAGAAAATTTCAAGGGAAGATCTGAAGGAAGGAGATTCTAGTCTAGCCCAGACAAAAGTTTGTGAGACTCCTCCATCTCAAATTAATGAGAACCTCATCTCAGTCAAGAAAAAACTGGTCATGATGATGCAAGCCTATTACCTCAATTGCTCAGGAAGTGTTAGTTGATATTCCTAACTTGAGAGCAGGGATGGGAGGATAAGGTGAGAACAAAGGAAGGGGTGACATTGACTAAGAAGCACTGTACTCATAACCTGACTTACAGAATTATAACTCCTTTGTACAACTACCTAATAACAATAAAGGCAATAAATTAATTAATAAGAATCAATGTCCTTGCCTGAGCATAAAATCAGACACTATGAAAAATAACCAAAGAAAAAAGGACTTGGGATAGAATGTATAAGGCAATTCAAAATATAATACCACCCTCTCACCCAAAATATCAAATTTTAAAAATATTCAAGGTGAAATTACAATCTTTTTTTTTTTCCCGGTCATGGGGCCTAAACTCTGAGCCTGGGTGCTACCCCTGAGGTCTTCAGCTCAAAGCTAGCACTCTACCACTTGAGCCACAGCACCACTTCCGTCTTTTTCTGCTTATGTGATACTGAGAAATCGAGCCAAGGGCCTCATGCATACAAGGCAAGCACTCTACCACTGAGCCACCTTCCCAGCCCGAAATTACAATCTTAAACCCAAAGAATATTAATAATTTCACATTGTAAAATAAAATTACCCTAATCTTAATCTCTCACCAATTTTAAACACTACCTTGCTAATCACAAAATTACATGTTTACAGAGCAAGCACTTACAACAAAAGTTCCTAGCTTTATGAAAACTAGTAAGTATAAAAATTCAATTATGGTCTTGAAATTTTAATTCATTTCAAATATGTACCTATATTTTTCGGCTCCTTAAACAAGAATCTTTTGAGACATTTATCTGCTATCACTAGTCAAAAAAAGAACAGAATATACAGTGGTAGTCTTAAGCTTTCCCTAAAAATCTATTTTTACAGGCCTTAAAACCAAAGTGTTACATCAATGTGAAAAAAAAATCTCCAGCAGTCCAATTGTGTATAAACACATTTCTAATATTCAACATTTGCAAAAAGAATGTCAATACTTATGAGTCTCTATTGTTTATCTGAATGGGCAAAGTATATTAAGTTGATTCAGAGGCATGTACAGTGAAGTAGGGGTTAAGTGTAATCAGAAACCAAGCTCTCCTTAGGAAGGATCAAGAGGAAATGGTAACTTTTGGAAAATCCCAAATATTTTAAACACAGGAACATATCCAGTTTTGACAAGCTATATGGCCCCAGCATAAATGCTTCCATCTTCTGTAGTTGTTAAAATAAGCGGCCCTTCACAATTCTGACAGAAAACAGAATTCATTTGCTCTATACAGCTGCGTTGTTTCAAGGTCTGTTCAACATGGTGTGAAAGGAAATTTTTTTGCAGCATAGACATTTACTGTATCATTCTACAGGACCTAATTTAAAAATAAATGAAAGTGTGTGTGTGTGTGTGTGTGTGTGTGTGTGTGTGTGTGTGTGTGTGTGTGAACAGAGAGGGTGGGACAGAATGAGGAAAAGTGAAGCCAAAGGAAAGCAGGAAAAATGAAAAAGAAGATAATGAAAACCATAACTCTTCATTAACACACACAGGCATACCTAGATGCCCTTTAAAGGCTTTCTGTTTGGTATAGTATTGTCTATACTCAGAACAATCCATCAAAGAAACATTGACAGAGACACACCATAAGCTGAAAGAAAATATCCCCAAATCATGTATCTGATAAAAGACTGATCAAAAACATAACTCTCAAAGTCAATTTAAAAAAAAACACACAAAAATTTTAAATGGCCAAAATGTTCTAACTTTTTCATCAAAGACACACAAATAGAACAATAGGCTAACAACGGCATGCTGAACATCCTTAGTCATTAGGAAAATACAAAACCAAGATATATCACACTACAATGCTACTAAAATAGTCAAAAGAAAATAACTGGCAATGCTAAGTGCTAGCAAGGGAAAGCACAACCAGTATTTCTATATACTGCTATTGCAAATGCAAAATGGGCATGTCTACTTTGGAAAATGATTTGGCAGTTACTTAAACATTTCAAAGGCAGGATGTGGTGGTTGGAGTCTCTAGTCTTACTACTTCAGAGGTAGAGATTGAGGGATCACAGTTCAAGGAATAAAAGTTCATGATTAGGTGCTATATATCAACCAATGGATAGATACTCTACCACCATGCCAACAGTCCAGTATTTTACTGGTTAATTGGAGGTGGAATTGCACAGATTTTTCTGTCTGAGCTAGCTTCAAACCCCAATTTTCCATATCTCAGTCTTCTGAGTAGCAAATTGGCTTTTTCCATGTACAATTGGCTTTTCCCCTAAGCACTCAATTGAGAATTATATAGCCATGCCTATAAAGAAAATCTGTGAAAGCCAGAATTGGTTTACAAACATATAAGTAAATACCTTGGGGGGGGGTGTGCAACGTATACATAAATGTATTAATTGCAAGAGTAGATTTGCACTGGGAAGGTGGGTAGAGTGCTTGCCTTGTATGCATGAGGCCCTGGGTTTGATTCCTCAGCATCACATAAGCCAAAAAGGCCAGAAGAGGCATAGTAGCTCAAGTGATAGAGCACTTGTGTTGAGCTAAATAGCTGAGGGACAGCGCCTAAGCCCGACCAAAAAAAAAAAGAAATACAGTAGATTTAAGGGAGAATTCAAACAGTGTAAATTCTTAAAAAGGCAAAAATCATGGTTCAACAAAATAAACACCAGGAAATACGTACTTGAAAGGTTTGGAATGGGATCAACAGGATGGAGGTAGACAAATGAAGAGAAGTGGGGAGGAGAATGCAGCCAAAAATTCAATGTATATCCTACAAAATTTAAGAAAAATCAGTAGGGCTAGATAGGAGGAAAATATGCATTATATTCATAAACTGCCTTGTTGAATGGCCATTTCTTTGTACAACTGCTTAAAGATAATAAAAAATATCTTAAAAAGGAAAATCTGTGAATCTGTAGCATTTTGAAAACAAGCAAAAATGAAATGAAACAAGTCTCTACTAAGCTAAAAAGCTATTAGTTTAAAGATCATTTTTAATAAGATTATTTGGAAGTTTGGAATACTTACTGAAGTTTGATGCTCTTTCTAGAATTCAAATTTTAGGCAAAAATAGGTTTCAAGAAAACTCCAGTGGCAACCATTCACACATTTTGCAAAGTATCAGTCAAATCTCTGACTTAAACGTTCATCAAGGAGAAAAGACTTAAACAGAATGACTGTGGTAAGTATACAGAAAATCTATATAAAACAACCCATTCCTGATGTAACGTAACAGAAATCTTCCACAGTTCCTGAAAAAAAGAATAGCAGGCAGGCTTGACTTTACACAGGACCTTCAGAACTCTGCTAATCCTTACAAAGGGAAAAAATAACCCTTTAGAGATACACACGCAGGTTATAGTAACACAGGTTTCCCTGCAATTACAGCTATCTCCTTTCTTATACACTCCTAAGCCCATTCTCATCTTCCTCTTCTATCATGCTGACCTTATTGCAGCTTCTGGCTTTCATTAAAAGACACTGAATACTGTTTTGAAATTAAATAAATTCAAAATAACAGCATTTGTGAGATTAACATGAAAACTTCTATGCCAATTTCTGAAGCTCTGTGGGAATAATGGTATTAAGTGCTACTGGTATTTTTTTTTTTCCTTTTTTTCCTCAGGAGGTAGACTACATTTCCAGATACAGTGAAAAGACTACCAACAGAGTAATAGTTACACCAATAACATATATAAATAAGACTGCTGAGAGCATAACATGGATTGTAGAGTCACTGCACAGAGGGACCAATAATCACAGTATTCCAGCTTTTAGTAAAAACCAGCTAACAGTACAAACAGTTTCAATTTAAATGTTTGATCATCAGTTTCTATGTACTAAATAGTGCCATTCAAAATGTTTGAAAATTCTCCCCAAGATAATTACATATTTAAATGTAAGGGGTGCTTTTTAAGCACTATTGAGGGGTGGATAAAAACTATTACAAACCCTTGCTGAAATAAAAATAGTACAGATAACAATAAGCTCTGGGCCGAGCGCTGGTGGCTCTCGCCTGTAATCCTAGCTACTCAGGAGGCTGAGATCTGAGGATCAAGGTTCAAAGCCAGACCGGGATAGGAGAGTCCTTGACACTTTTATCTCCAATTACCCACCAGAAAATGGGAAGTAGTGCTGTGGCTCAAGTGGTACAGTGCTGAGGGATAGTGTCCAGGCCTAGAGTTCAAGCCCCATGACTAAAAAAATAAAAAATAAAACAACTTTGGACAAGCTCTATAATGTGATGTTAGGAAAATGAACCCTTAGATATGTATTTTAATGTTTTTTTTCTTTCATGCATGTGTTTCTAACGCATTTATAAGATTATTTCTTTGTTGCTTTGTATGTCCCTCCCCCACAGTATAACCCCTGCTTTCACTATATTTGATGTCAGTATAACTTGTGGAGGAGATGGGGAAAAAACAGTTGTTTAAGGATACAGGTGGACCTGTTGCAACAATGAAAAGTACAAGTTGTCATGTCCATAACGAGCTTTACAATGTCTGTGTGTGTGTGGAGGGGGATGGGATTGGGACTGGGGGAGAGGGGGGAGGCTGGGAAGGGATGTGAAAAGGAGGAGGCTGCAATGCTTGGTAAGAAATGTACACATTATCCTGCCCATGTAATTGTAACCCCTCTGTACAGTATGTTCACAAATAAAATTAATTAATTAATTAATTAAAAAATGAAAAAAAACAACTTTGGACAAGCTCTATCTATCATGACTTCAGAAAGATACTACTGGCCAAAATCAGCACTTTTATGACATAATATTCTCAAGTGCAAATGACAATTATTTGAACAGTATTTCTTGCTCAAAAACTATGGTTTTGTGAACTCTGGGTCCTTTAGGATTTCAGTATGCTAAAAAAAATTCTTCAGCACAAGTAAATGTTATAAATACTAACACAGATTCATAAGGAGAATACAGGGTAGAAAAGTCTGGCTTCAGTCTAGCACTTGCTTGGGGAAGTAAGCAGAGAAGAGCCTGTAGAATACCCTGGGCCAGAACTTTAACCAACAGGCCAGGACACTGACAAGTTGGAAAGACAACAAGAGAGAGTTTTAGAAAACTTAATCTTAAAGGGAAAGACAAAGATCCTAGACAAATAGGTAAAATGGTACACAATTAAATTAAGACAGAGAAATAGAACCACAGTATTTAGGTTTTCACTTAAAAAAAAACAAAAAACAACTTATTACTGGCCGGCACTGGTGGCTCATACCTGTAATCCTAGCTCAGGAGGCTGAGATCTGAGGATCTGCCCAGCCCAGGCAAGGAAAGGCCGTGAGACTTTTATCTCCAATAAATCACTAGAAAAATGGAAGTGGTGCTGTGGCTCAAGTGGTAGAGCGCTCTCGCCTTGAGCTGAAGAGCTGAGGGACAGCGCTCAGGCCCAGAGTTCAAGCCCCACAACTGACCAAAAAAAAAAAAAATATATATATATATATATATACACACACATACATATATATATAAATATATATACATATATATATATTACTGAAGCCAAAAAAACTGATTATCCATATCAAGAAATTTCACCAAACCTATTTTAAAACCATTCACTATTTTTCTAAAACACCAGATTACAAACTGTATTAACCCACTTTAATTTAGAAAATTAGGATAGTCATTATTATTGGTCCTAAAAGTCTGCAAAGAATATTAATGTCCCAACACAGTTTTATGTGTTCTATTAGGCTATAAAGGATGCTAGTATGGGCCAGTGTAATCCCTCCCCAAATTGAGCAATTGACACTGTCACTACCTACTATCTATGATAAAGCCTAGTTTCTTAATGTACCCCATAAACCTACCATACAAAAACAAAACTAGCATTTGACAGAATAGCCACTAAACTACTAAAAGAGGCATTAAGTGTTTTCCTAAAATAACATTAAAATCCCCTAGAAGAGAAAAAAGAATTGATATTTACACTTTCAATTTCTAATGTTTTTAATTATACACTTACTAATTTCTTTCAAGGCCCCGAGTTCAAACCCCAGTACTAGCATAAAAAACAATCAATCAATAAGTATTAAACTTGAGCACTCTTTTAAATGCTCTGAATTTTATTATTAAAATAGGTAAGATTTCCATGGAAATTCACTGGTTCATTTGACACATTCTAAATCATTCCATACACGTTCATATTTTTGTGACTCAAATAGTTCAAACAGTTTGAAAGATATTCATTTAAGAAAACCAGTAGTACAACTGATTCTCTTATAAAATTGATTCTATAATTGAGTATATAAATTTGAATATATACCAATATAAAGTGAGCAGATTAGCCCTGGTTAATGTGGTTTTTGTAAGTTTGGATTTTCTTAAAGTCTGCTCTTTTAAATGGTACTGTACATACTGGCTTAAGGCCTGAGGTATAACTCAAGTGACAAAAGCACTTGTCCAGCAAGCACAAGGCACTGGGTTCAGTCCTCATTACTGCCCCCCACCAAAAAAGACGGGGGGGAGGAGGTAATAATACGGCATGCCTGGAATTCCTGTAATCCCAGCATCCCAGAATTCAGGAGATAGAGACAAGATTGCCTGGTCTACATAAGGACCCTATTTCAAAATTGTGTGTGTATACACACACACACATATATATGTACTGGCTTATGTACATCGTACTCAAATGACGCCCAACATAATAGGTCAGAGGAATGTGATACTAGAAATCAGTTTGTGATTAGTGAGGAATAGACCCAATTAATCCACAATGAATTTCACTGTGTCTTGTACCCTGGCAGCATGAGGCAGCCTTGAAGATAAGAACAGCAGCACACAACCTTTATAGTCACCCTGCTTATGCCAATGATCAGTCTGCAGTGTTGCCAACAATTCCAAAGGCTGCATGTAAGTTTCTGGAGCCTGAGGAGGGTGCTATTACCCATCTCTTAGAAAAACTGTAAGACTTAAGTAAGACAACTTGCAGAAAATCTGGGCACATGGCAGGTCCTCATTTCTGTCCCTGGTCCATTATATTTTCTGGGTTTGCCTAAGGAGTAAACTAAGAAAGCACAAAATGCAAAAGACATAAAACTGCTTCGGTAATATTATTTCAGGATTATAAACATTATTTTTACGGGGGGGGGATGGGGAGAAGAAAAGGAAAGAAGACATGAAGAGAAAAAAGACTATTATGTCAGAAAATTTCAGGCTTCCTTTCACAGAACACTCCAGAAATTCCCATATCAAGAAACAGTGTTGTAAACACTATTATGAAATAAAAACTTTCATTATAGTTCATAAGTGCATATTCTATTTGAAAGAATCTCGACTTTCCTCAATTATTTTATCTCTTTCCTATAATGGGTTTATAACAGGAACACGGAGGAGGAGAGGCTCTCACACTGGATCTGGGTCAGTCCATATTCTCCCACCTGTCATCATTTATTGTTGCCTTCCTCAGACAATATTGCTTCACCAGCACCTGCTGAGTGGAGGACTACTTCATATGCCAGAAGACAGATGTAGCTACAGAAGAATCTAAACTTCTGTGAAGAAAATAGTGGGTTAAAGATAAAACACTTGTGCTGCTTATTTCTTTAAGAAAATATTATGGTGAAGAAGAGAGAAAAGGGGAAACATGAGGAGGGGATAATATTCCAAAGGAACAGAAGCTAAGATCAGAAGGCTATATTATTTAAACAATGGAAGAAAATTCACCAGGAAAAATGGTATGTAACTGACTCAAAAATTCTAGACAAGCTGGGTGCTGGTGGCTCATGCCTGTAATCCTAGCTACTCAGGAGGCTGAGATCTGAAGGTCGCGGTTCAAAGCCAGCCTGGGCAGGAAAGTCCATGAAACTCTTATCTCCAATAAACCACCAGAAAACCGGAAGTGGCTCGGTAGCTCAAGTGGTAGAGCGCTAGCCTTGAGCTGAAGAGCTGAGGGACAGCAGTCAGGCCCAGAGTTCAAGCCCCATGAACAACAAAAAATATTCTAGACATGGGCTTTAACTATCACGATAAAGAGCATGCATAAGTTCCTAGGGAAAATAAAGGGAAGGGAAAGGGAAGGAGAAGGAGAAAAGGACCAATATATTTTTTGTTGTGCTGGGTAGTAATTATACATGTATATTTACAACATAAACATAAGCAGAGACAGGAGGAGGAAATTGGGAAAAAGTGAAGGAAGGGGTGATACCAACCAAAATATATATACTCATTACCTGACTTATGAACCAGTAGCCTCTCTATACAACACATTAATAGTAACAATACACACCTGTAATCCTAGCTACTCAGGAGGCTGAGATCTAAGGATCTCTGCTTGAAGCCAGTCTGAGTAGATCCTGAGTCTTCTCTCCAATTAACCACCTAAAAACCTGGAGTGGAACTGTGGCTTGAGCACAAAAGCTCAGAGATAGTACCCAGGCCCTGAGTTCACACCACACAGCCAAGCAAAAAAATAATACTAATAATAAAAAATTAATTTTTAAGAAACAATGTATAAAAGTAAGCACAATAGTATAAATATACGTAACACTATTAAAGTGTGTTAACACTACTTGAAAGTAGTTAAAACAATATATTTTGAAGTGTACTTTTACCATAAAAGAACAATCTAAAAATAAATGAAGAACAATCTAGGATTCTTCCTATAGACTTAAAATAGAAACATCTCATTTTTCTCATTTTACATATTAGCTAGATTTTATGAAAAACTGAACAAGAAATTTTATGTCTAAACAGACTAAAGTGCTGTTAAGTGATCTTTAGAAATTCCTAATATTCTGATAAGAGTCCTTGATGACATAGATACCAATGAAAAGTTTGTAAATATGAATCTATTGTTGTTAACTTTGTAAACACAAATATACTTGGGGAAATACTTAATCCCAAAAGGTCATAAGACTATGGCAGATTTGAAGATCCATTCCTATCATTGGCTTCTTCAAAAACCCAATTTGGAAACTCCCTATGGCTTCTGGCCAACATCACAGGAACATCTTACTGAACTAGTATAAAAACTAGGTTGTTGTTTTTTTTTCCCTAAGTTTGTTTTATTGTGAAAATACTATACAGAGGGGTTACAGTTATATGAACAAGGTAATGAGTACATTTCTTATAAAGCACTGTTGCCTCCTCCTTTGTTTTTCCCCTACCATCCCTTCCCTCCCCCACCTCCCCAACTACATTCCCTCCCCCCCATCACCCTCCATCCCCCCCTGCCTAAATTGTAAAGTTCAAAACTAGGGTTTTTAAAAATTGGTTTTTAAATAACATAGTGGCCCCTATTAATATTAATCTAGTAAGTAAAACCCACTAGCTTATAAAATAATACATTTTCATAAATGTATATTGTATATCTACATAAGTTTCTACCTCAAGTTACACTAAAAATTGCGTTAACTATAAGTCAAATAGACATAGAGAATGGAAAAATCACTACACTAAATGTTGAGTTAATGGAAGAGGCAAACAAAACAAGAAGAAAATAAAACCCAGATATTCATTTTGAAACCCTTAGATTACAAAAGAAAAATTCCAAGCAGAATTTAAAGCAGTATTTCTGGAAACCAGATTCTATTCTAAAGCTTTAAAAGGGCTCAAAGGTCATTTACCCATACAGAAATCACCACGAAATTTCTCTTAGTTATTGGAGAAGAGGGAGATGCACTATTATATTCAGTACAGAAACTAAAATGGAGTATTTAACATGTTCAAAAATGATAAGATCTGATGGACATTTTGCTCAACCAAGCACACTACCAAGGTTCAGAGAAACAGCCCACCAGCAGAAACTCCCAAAAGGTCCACAAATAGCAATTTGAATCAAGACATGAGTTATCCTAGGCCACATAGAGGAGAATTCATGTTGTTCTAAGGACATTTCTTGGAGAAATATTGAAGAATATAGTAAACATGTTTTCAACTATACTTTCTAAGAAACTGCCTAACTGACTGTACATTTGACAGCCTGGCCAGCAAGAAATGAGAGACCTACTTTGGTTTATACTTACCCTTGTATAACTTGGCACTGTCTAAAAAGAAAAGGAAAAAAAACCCACTTTATTCTACCTCATTGTGGTTTTAATTTGTATTCAAATTTGTATTTAAATTAAAACCACAATGAGCTGGCTCTGTGGAACTTGCCTGTAAACCTAGCTATTCAGGAGGCTGAGATCTCACGATCCAGGTCCAAACTTAACCAAGGCAGGGAAGTCTACAAGTCTCTTATCTCCAGTTAATCTGAAAAAAAGCCACAAATGGAGCTGTGGCTCTAGTGAGCAGAAAAAGGCCTGGGGCAGTGCCTAACCCGTGAATAGGACACAAAATTGAAGGGAAAAAAATAGGATTCATGTTCAATCCTTGCAAAGGTAAAGAAGAGTAAGCTATTTTACTAAGCCCTCTCACATAGTTAGAAATTAAAAGTGAGGGCTAAAATTATATTTAAAAATCAAAGAGCATTACATTTGTGAGAATATTGTTAACTAGAAACAATATTCCAGGTGATTGTTATTGTAGGACTGGTGCTCAGTCCACATTTGTGACATTCACACTTAAGGACTTATCAGAAAATACAAGAGGATGTCACAGGGTTACAAACCCAGTGACAGTCTCAGTCATATTCAGGTGACATACTTCCTGGAAGTCTCAGTACTTGGGCTTGAACTCTGGGCCTGGAAGCCCAGCTCTTTAGCTCAAGGCTAGCGCTCTACCACTTGAGACATAGCGCCACTTGTGGTTTTCTGGTAGTTTATTGAAGGTGAGAGTCTCATCAACTTTCCTTCCCAGGCTGGCTTTGAGCCATGGTCCTCAGATCTCAGCCTCCTGAGTGGCTAGGATTACAGGCATGAGCCACCAGAGCAGCTTCAATACTTTTCTTTTGAACTCTGGTCTCATTATACTTAAAACATTGTTACAGTCAGTTCACTCTATCAGTGGGTCTACATCTGAGGACTCAACCAGACAGATAGAAAATATTCAGAAAAAAAAAGTATCTCTATTAAATATATACAAGTTTTGTTACATTTGTGCCTGTTTTAGGGCTTGAACTCATAGCCTGAGTTACTTTGTTGCTTTGTTCCTTTGTTGCTTAAGGCTAGCACTACCACTTGAGCCACAGAGATTTCTGCCTGGGCTGGCTTTTAACTGTGATGTTTATATCTTAGCCTCCCCAGTAGCTAGGATTATAGAGGGCATCTAGCTTATGCAAACATTTTTGTGTGTGGCCATCTTTGTGTGCTGGGAATCAAACCCAGGGCCTCACTCATGCTAGGTAAGTATTCTAACATGAGCTACATCCTTTTTCCCTTGTCATTATTTCTTAAATAATACCAATTTACATTGTATTGAATATTATAAGCAACCTAGAGATGATTTAATTACACAGTATGCATATATTATTTGCAAATATTACACCATTTATATAAAAAACCAAGTATCTGCCAGTGTTGGTATGGGGAGATGTCCTAGAACCAATTCCCCACAAAAGGATAAGGATTATATAGATATAATAGCATCCTCTGAACAAGTAACCTTTTCCCAGTGGGAAATAAAACCATACTACATACATGATATATAAACTTTTATATGTTTATGAAGAAGATTAACTGCTCAATTAAGAATATGTTTTCTTAGATTCACTTGCTCTTTTCACTTTCATTTTCACATTGGACAGTAAGTTGCTGTTAACAGAAAATCATAGGACAAGAATTTGAGAGAAAACTATAGTCACTGACTTACTAATAGTTACTATTACTTGGAAAAACACACTTCCATTCATCTTTAACACTGAAATACCATTTAGTCCATGGGAACACTGAGAGTCAGATTCTATAACATTCCAATAATGAGTCAGGAGTATAAGTATTTCCAAATGTAGACTACAATGACAATTCTACAATGCCCACTTAAAAATAAAACAATATTACTTCCTGTTTTAAAAATAACTACCCTCAATATCTGTACAAAGAGTTACTGCCTGGTAATATCTTTCTAACAGGTTTTTGAGTATAATTTTATTTTTTAAATTGTGTATTCATACATAAACATATACACACATTTTAGACAGTGGCCCAGTAAATGCACATGAACACACACACACAAGCACTCATATGTGTACCAGCTTTGTGCTGGCCTAAATTTTGTACAATGTGCTCTGAAGTTTTTTTTTTACATCCTTGTTTGTTTTTAAGGTAATTTTAATGTAACTACATTTTGAAAAATCCTACTATAGAAAAAAGCAAGCAGCTGGGAAGGTGGCTCAGTGGTAGAGCACATGCCTTGCATGCATGAGGCCCTGGGTTCGATTCCTCAGCACCACATAAGCAAAAAGAAAAAAAGCCGGAAGTGGTGCTGTGGCTCAAGTGATAGAGGGCTGGCCTTGAGCTGAAGAGCTGAGGGACAGCGCCCAGGCCCAGAGTTCAGGACCCATGACAGGACCCCCCCCCACCCAAAAAAAAAAAAATAAGAAAGCAACAGGATGCAAATAGATTTGACAGATTATGAGATCAGTACAAACACAAAATTATCTGAAAGTTCTGTGGTTGGGTAGTTTACACTAAATTTACATTTAAAAAATACAGCAATAAAACTGTGTTTGGCTCATGCCTGTAAACCTACTACTCAGGAGACTAAGATCTAAGGATGGCAGTTGCAAGACAGCCCAGGCAGAAATGTCCATGAGACTCTCATCTCCAACTAACCACCAAAAACCCAGACGTGGAGCTGTGAATGCTAGCCTTGAGTGAAAACGCTCAGGGACAGCATCCAGGTCCTGAGTTCAAGCCCTAGGATAACAACAAAAAAAAAGTATATAGCAATGAATCTCAACTTCCGAGAATGGGTAAACTCTACTTACCACAGCCAAGGTAGCAGTGTTATAGATACAGATCAACACAACACATATCATTATTTCCTGTCAAAAGTTTCATTCAGGTGTATCTTTTACCTATAGTCAGGAAGCCTAGAGATGAAGACCTGCCTGAAAAAGTCATCTCATAGGGATGATGGAGACAATCATCTGGCCTGCTCTTAACCCCTGAAGAATCCCCCAAACTTCAGCTAACATTGATGGCAAGCAATCACCAATCTAAATTTTGAAGA
Organism: Dipodomys ordii; assembly: GCF_000151885.1. Classification (NCBI taxonomy): domain Eukaryota; kingdom Metazoa; phylum Chordata; class Mammalia; order Rodentia; family Heteromyidae; genus Dipodomys; species Dipodomys ordii. The sequence goes on from NW_012267325.1 coordinate 846,012, forward strand.
TACATATATCTAATGATTTCCCAAAGATGATGATGATGATGATGGCTTTTTCTGCAGCAAATAGGTGTGTATATCTTTTTCTTATACATAAAGACTAAGATCAACACAGAAAAAAGGTGCTTTAGACATTTATTTTTAAGACTTTGTCATCAGAATTCTTTTAATGATTCAAAAACAAAACCAACAATTGAAGATCCTCTACTAAACCTTTAAATATGTGCTCTTAAAATTCTGATTGCATACAAACAAAAGAAAAAAGAACTATCAGCCTACCATTACAAAGAAATCTTATTTCTTATCTACTGTAAATCTCCTATAAATCTAATGTTTACATCCCTTGAAATAATAATAGTGTCCTATATAGATTTAGATATCATAATTTAATATTTAGTGTTACAATGATTAGTATTACCCAGAACATCCATTGCAAAGAATTAAAACTTTTAACACTTTCTTTTTTTTTAACTAGTTTGGCAATTTTGATCGATCTTTCTAAGCAAAATAGGTTGGAATGTTTTAAGGGAAAAAAAAAAAACTTTACCATGTGTTTTCATCAGGCCTGATGATCAGAAATTTCAGTCAGGAATTCCAGGCACTGAATTGAAAAGAATGTTTCCCATCTCCATAGTACTACAAATGGAAATATGTAAATTAGCTCATGGGCAGAATCATTAGTTTAGATAAAAGCAAAAACATATTGACAACCAAAAATGTAACAGTTCTCGCACACAACCTAAAAATGAAACAGCTGCTACCACTGGAGTTTATAAATCTAAATTAGATGGGCAAAAAAAAAAAAGCACAGAATTTAAAATTTTTTGTTTCCCTATGAAATGACAAATCTGATTTTACTTCAATCTTAAAACACAATGGTAAGTCTGACTCTGATTTCCACAGACTGATATTGGCCTAAATATCAGTGCCAAATCACTGAGTTTCAGCAGGAAGCAAAAAATTTAGCCCTACATTGGAACCACAAGAGATCAAGTAAAATGAATTGATTCCCTTTGGTTATCTATTTCCTAGATGATTTGGGTCAGTAACATAGCTTTGATACAGCTTTACACTTCATAGTCACAGCTTTGAATAAAGCAGTCATAAACTCTTTAAAATAAAACTCAAATAACTATATGTTAGCAATTAGATATGCAGATCTTCAAACACACCTGCTACTGTAAAACATGGCAAAATACTATCTTAAACATTTTTGAGGGCTGGGAGTTGGTAGTTCACAACTGTAATCTTAGCTACTCGTGAGGCTGAGATCTAAGAATCAAGGTTGGCAGCCAGGTGGGCAGAGAAACGCCCTCATCTCCAATGAAAGTCCAAAAAGTAGGAAGTGGATCTATAGTTCAAGTGGTGGAGCTCTAGCCTTGAGCAAAAAAGTTAAGGGACAAAGTTCAGGCCCCAGGACCAGCACCAAAAACAAACAAACAAACAAGCTATACAAGATACTTTTAATTTTTTTTTTTTTTGGTCCAGTTGTAGGGCCTGAACTCTGGGCCTGGGCGCTGTCCCTCAGCTCTTCAGCTCAAGGCTAGCGCTCTACCACTTGAGCCACAGCACCACTTCCAGCTTTTTTCATTTTGCTTATGGGGTGCTGAGGAATCGAACCCAGGGCCTCATGCATGCAAGGCAAGCGCTCCACCACTGAGCCACCTTCCCAGCCCACAAGATACTTTTAAATGCTAAACAAAAAGCGGAGAAAATTGACTCCAGGTTCAAAGAGAGAGGGGTTTTGTGGCATCTGGTAGATTTTCAAAAACTAATTGCTTTGATTTCTTGCCATAACCCTGATATACTAACTTCAGAATTACTTTCCCAAGACCACTAATTAGTAAAATAGTAGCAAATAATAATGCAAGGTACCCAGTGACAAACTCCCTCCTCTTATAGTTGAGCGAATACAAAAACAAAACTGTGAAACAACATAAACCAGCTTTGTCAAAAACCACCTTATGATGCTGAAGTACGTAACAGGCACTGTTGTCTGTGCCTCAGTTACTACACCAAGGGAACACAAACACTAGCAATCTTTAGATAGTTCCTCTGTGGCAGAGGGGGCCTCAAACCAGGCAGGGTGGCTGGCTCCTAGTCTATGCCCTTAAACACTGTTCAGGCTACTTTCCTCTCCTAAGGACCAACAGAGCAAGGGTAAGAGTAGAAAATGTGAGAGGTCCATAACAAGATAAATCTCTTAATGCTTCAGCAGCACTTTAAAAAAATAAATATTACATGATAATTGTTCTTATTTAAGTTAGAATATAATACAAACCTAAGCTATAAATAAGTTACAATGCTCTGAGTGAAACTGAACATATACCCACCTCCTAGGAAATCTATTCCTCTTCCACTTCAATTCCTATTTTGGTAAGTACAGGAGAAACCCTATGTTTTGGGAATACTCATTAACATATTTAGTACGTGCCAAGAGTGGAGACTCAAACTTCTTACAATCGTCACACGGCTACACATAACCTTGTCAGTATCTGAGCATAATCTCCCTTTTCCCACAGTGGGTGGGATGACAAGTACACTACCGCTTGGCGCTGTTATCCAGCTGCCTATCATCTATCAGGAGCTCATGCTGTCACTGACATTTCCTATCATACTAGTTTACAGGGGACAACAGCTGGGAAAAATTAATTCCATCTACTGATTATACATAGCATACATCAAGAGAAAAAAGTTATCTTTGTGCCCATTCCAAATTTAAATCTGTTGCACTAACAAGCCAAGAGCCAGTGGCTCACACTTGTAATCCTAACTATTCGGGAGTCTGAGATCTGAGGCGCATAGTTCAAAGCCAGCCTTGGCAGAAAAGTCCAGGAGACTCTAATCTCCAATTAATCCTAGGGACTCAGAAGGTTGAAATCTAAGGATCATGGTTCAAAGCCAGCCCAAACAGACAAGTCCATGAAATTTATAGCCAATTAACCACTAAAAAAAAACAGTGGTAGAGTACCAGCCTTGAGTGGAAATGCTCAGGGACAGTGCCCAGGCCTTAAGTTCACGCCCCAGGACTAACATGAAAAAGAGAATGAAGGTAAGAGCAAGAGAGGGAGAGGGAGAGACAGAGAGGGAGAGGGAGAGACAGAGAGGAAGAGGAAGAGAGAGGGAGAGAGGGAGAAAGAAAGAAAGAGAGCATTCAAGGCCTTGAGTTCAAGCTCCAGTACCAGTACAAAAGAAAATCATAAGCCGCACCAGTGGCTCACACCTGTAATCCTAGCTACTCAGGAGGCTAAGATCTGAGGATCATGGTTCAAAGCCAGCCCAGGCAGGAAAGTCTGTGAGACTCTTATCTCCAATAAACCACTAGAAAAACCGCAAGTGGCCCTGTGGCTCAAGTGTTAGAGTGTTTGCCTTAAGCTGAAGAGTGCAGGGACAGCGCCCAAGCCCAGAGTTCAAGCCCCATGACCGACCAAAAAAAAGAAAGAAAAAAAAGAAGAAGAATAAAAATTGAAGTAACTCAAAGTAATTGGTCTTTACCTTGAGCAATTAAGATTTTTACTCTATCAGCTGTCTGGTATGATGATTTCCTTATTACCTGGTACATCAATTAACACTCACAAAGATGACCAATTGATGGTTACACATTGAAATTACGGTTTCCTGGAGTTAAATTTCCCACTAAAGAATAGAAAAGTGTCAACGACTATGAGGTTTATAAATAACTCACTAAGGCTCAAAGAAGGCAGTCAGATTAGTTCTAAGTTCTTTGAATATGCAAACATAACTACTTAACATATAGCTTAAGCCCTCTATAAATAAGACAGGAAACAAATGTCAATCAAGTTCTTAAGGCCAAAAAAAATAAAAGAAAAGAAAGTAAATATCAGCAATGTTGTAAGTCAACTACAGCCTAATAAAGAAAAACTGATTCCATGTATATTTCAAAATTACTTTTCATTCCAGATTTCTTTTAGTAGAATTATATGGATTACTTTCCATATCTCAATACAGTTCAGTCTTTCTTGAGAACCTAATAGATTTCAATTCTATTGTGTTATTTGTTTTGGCTTTTGTGCTGGTACAGAGGCTTGAATTTAGAGCTTCACTTGGCCTTTCTGCTTAAGGCCAGTATTCTATCACTTGAGCCACAGCTCTACTTCTGGCTTTTTGGTGATTAATTGGAGATAAAAGTCTCATAGACTTTCCTACTTGGGCTGGCTTCAAACTGCCCTCCTCAAATCTCAGCCTCCTGAGTAGCTAGGATTAGACATGAGCCACTATTGCCTGGAAATTTCACTTTCAGCTTATTTTAAATCTACAGATTATATAGCATTTGTAAACTGCATGCACAGGACTAGGCAAAAGGATAAGACTGCTGTCACTGCAGAACTTAGAATTAATTCACCACTAAACTAATAGCCTGTTATCGGAATTACTTTCAGAGAAGGATGTTCAGTTCTCACTCCATTGCTTATGTCAAGATTTTATCACAGCACCACAAAGGAAAAATTTTGAAGGAATAAACAAGACTTTGTTGCTTCAACTAGCATTTGTAATTTAAAACACATAGAATTGAACTTTTTTTTCAGTGCTTATAGAATGAAATTATACACCTCAGATCTGCTTCACAAGAGTTGGAAGGAACAGGTAACCGGCTAGATAGTTTGGTTCATTACATGATTCTTCTACCTCTACTAAAGTTTACACATTTCCATAATTTAAAATAAAACTGTTTATAGGAAGACCTTTACATAATATTAAAAACTTTTACAAATTTCAGGAAGCTACACAAAAAAGACAACACAAAAACAAGTATACTCCAATGTACTTCCTGTTTACTCCACCACAGGCTCCAAGATCCTAAACTTTTTGTTTGTTTGTTTTGTCTGTGGGGCTTTAACCCAGGGCCTGGGGCTGTCCCTGCCTGCTTTTCCTTTAAGGATAGCGCTCTACCACTTGGAACCACATCTCCACTTCTGGTTTTCTGGTGGTTACTTGAAGGTAAGTTTTAAGGACATTCCTGCCTAGGCTGGCTTTGAACCACGATCCTCAAATCTCAGCCTCCTGAGTAGCCAGGACTATAGGCGTGAGCACCAGTGCCCTCCTAAATTCAAGAGATTCTTTTTTTTCGTTCTTCTTCTTCTTTTTTTTTTTAGTGCTGGGGATCCACCCCAGGACCTTGTATTTTTGCTAGGCAAGCGCTTTGCCACTAGCTACCTCAAATCTTAATCTTAACCCAATTATAAATATCCTTTTAAATTATTCTCGTTAAACCAAAAGGACTAGTACTAATATCTCTCCAAACAAAATGTATCAGAACTCTGATCAAAGTTATTATTGAGAATCCTACAAGATATAGCTAACAGCTACATAGCTAATGCTATGAAACACTAACACTGATCTTAGGTAGGTAGTATTTTTCTTTTCTAGCCTAGCAAGTGAATGGAGATTGTTGCTTTACCATCATCTAATTCAAGTGTAATATAATTTTGTTATAATATTCAAGTTTAGAATTGTGATGACAGAAATGCAAAATAACCAAGTATAGGACACAAGGGTCAAAACCAATAGATTGCAGGGGCACAGGAATGGAGAAAGGAACAAATGCAGTCATGGTATTCAATATATACTATGTAAAAAATGAATTATGTAACTAACTCATAAGCAGGGACAGGCGGTGGAAAATGAAGGAAGGGGTAACATTGTCCAAAAAGCATTGTACTCATTACCTGACTTATGAAATTGTAAACCTTTGTAATACTTCCTAATAACAACTGTAAAAAAACTTAACAGACTGTGAAAATCACATTTTTTACTTGGCTTCTCCTAGTCAACAACTGGTCCAGACACTGTACAGTGCAAACATGTACCCATAACCAAAATTATATTCATAATGGCACTTTACAAGTAATAAACTATTCTACGTTTTCTCACTTTCTTTAAAAATCATGTTTTCAGGTACATGAACGGATCTAGAAAAAATTTTGCTAAGTGAGATAAGCCAAGCTCAGAGATACAAACAGCGAAGGTTTTCTCTCATATGCAGAAACTAGATCTAAAATATACTGGGAAATGATAATATTATACAGGACTCTAGAGATACACACAGAATAAGACCAAACAAGGATATTCTTAGGAGAACAAAAAGGGGGAATGCCTATGTGCCTCTGATCAGATAAAATAATATTCATCAAAATGAACACCAAGAAATGGAAAGCAGAGGATTTTTTTCATTGTTGCTGTTTTTGTTTTCTTTTCTCTTTCATTGTTCTTTTGGAGGGTAAGGGGGGCACAGAAATGGAGTGAGAAAGAGTGAATAAATATAGCAGTGATACTCACTATGTTGAAAATGAACTATACAACTTGTAGGTGAAGATGGGAGGGAAAAACTGGTAGAGAGTGACATCATCCAAAAAAGAAATATACTTTTTTTTTGGGGGGGGGGTCGGTCATGAGGCTTCAATTCAGGGCCTGGGAGCTGTCCCTGGGCTCTTTTACTCAAGGCTAGTGCTCTACCACTTTGAGTCACAGTGCCACTTCCTGTTTCTGAGTAGGTAACTGGAGATAAGAGTCTCACAGGGACTTTTCTGTCTGGTCTGGCTTTGAACCGCAATCCTCAGATCTCAGCCTCCTGACTAGCTAGGATTACAGGCATGAGCTACATGTGCCCCACAAGAAATGTACCCTTTGCCTGATTTATGATAACAATAAAATTATAAATAGTTTTTCCTCATGCAAATATAATTATATGAGAATGTGGGGGAGGGAGCAGTAGTGGAGTTTGAACTCAGGGCCTCAAGCTTGCTAGACAGATGCACACAATAACATTGAACCATGCCTCAAACCCTTGTTTTCACTGGTTACTTTTAGGATAGGTCTCACTTCTTTCCCTGGCAGTGACACATCTACTTTCAGGCTTCCCATCCTTGCTGGGAGCACAGACATACCTGCCACCATGTCCAGTTTTCCTTCTTGGAGACGGAATCTTTCCGATTTTTCTGCCCAGGCTGGCTTAAAACCATAATCTACCCAATCTCAGCAAGCCACATAGCTTGGGATGAAAGGTGTACAATACTGTGCTTGCTTGGATTTAGAAGAGGGTCTCATAAACTTTTCTCATAAACCATGATCCTCCCAAGTAGCTAGGATTACAGGTGTGAGGCACCAGGGCCCCCACTGAGAATATTTTTTAAAGCTGTGAATTTTGACTACAAAGAAGACAGACCCATTCTAAATCATGATCTAAATCCCAATCCATTTCACTTTCCATTATCCTAAACTTCTGCTATCAAAGGAGCTTGTAATTTCACTAAAGATACAAAACCCAACTTGATACAGGAAAAAACAGAAGTGAGAAACTGTCACTAGAGCCAAATATGTGGTATGAGAAAATAAGTACTAGTAAAGATCATAAAGGAATAAAAACCATGGATGGGCTAAGGCTGTTAGAAAACATTTCGCAGACCTCTTAGTATCATGTAAGCCAGGAGGCAGCTTGCCCAACACAGAGAGGGTAGCCTTCTATGTCTGAGGAGTATCTTCACAATCATGACACTTTCCAAGCTTTTAACTATAACTCAGCTGGCAAGAACAAAGGGTGATAGAAACACATTATAAAGCTTACATTTAAACTGTTCTGTTCCCACAAAGAAGGAAGCAAAGAGGTCTTAGCCTTGATGTGATAACGTCATGAGACGCCAATATTCTGTGCTGGGAAAACTTGAATATATGTTGCTCCAGGCCCAATAATATCTAGAACACAAACTGCAGCTATTGGGAATGTGCACAGATTGCAGAAGATGAACCAGCAACAATAATACATACTTATTCTAAATGAAAACTAGCTTATCCATAAAACTAAATTTATCCAAGAACATGGATGTATATATTTTATAGCACACCAAGATGGCAATTGATGTGTATCAACAGGTAGATTACTAATAATATCACATACTCCAGAAGGGTTAAAACAAATATAATAGAAGAGCAGTGTGTCCCTCAGAGATTCATTTTCTCACCCAGATATACTGTAGGATCAGCTGTGTTAAATAAAAACGCTTTGCAGGGGGCTGGGAAGATGGCTCAGTGGTAAAGTGCTTGCCTTGCATGCATGAGGCCCTGGGTCCAATTCCTCAGCACCACATAAGCAGAAAAACCCGGATGTGGCCCTGTGGCTCAAGTGGTAGATCGCTAGCCTTGAGCTGAAGAGCCAGGGGACAGCGCCCAGGCCCAGAGTTCAGACCCCACAACAAACACTACAACAACAACAACAAAAACAACAAGAAAAAAAAAACCGCTCTGCAACTTTCTATGGTTTTTCCTGCTAAAAGCTCAAACATGAGTTGAACTGGCACATCACAAACTACAGATGGTACTCCACAGTTTCCACAGCTCTAACTGAATAGCTCATTTGACTTACTAATAAATGTTCCTATTTCAAGATTTAAAAACAAATACTAAAAATGAAGGAGTGGTAAAAACACAGTGAATTACCATAGCCAGTTCAGTGGCATCTCTCTGAAAGTGTAAGGCCAAAACAAAGCACTCAGAACATATAGAGTGCCTTCATATGCTAGTGCACACAGGTGTATGTTTCCAGAGAAATCCTGGAGAAGCCACCAGGCCACACAGGCAAAGGGTTGGGCACAACATGAGATTCCTCTTTCCTGGGAGAATGTGCAACAATCTGGCTTTCAAGGATATTGTCTCCTTTTGTCTTAACCCCTTCCCCTGTAATTACATTACAGAGGGCCACACTGTCACAAGTGTGACTAGAAGGAAAGCAATGGTTATTGGTCTAGTATAAAGATAGGAGTGTTTCTGAGATTTAATAATCATATTTCAATTGGAATATTTGAAATCTAACATTGTAAGTGATTATGTTTTTCTGTGAGAGGTACACTAAAACTATCCAAGCAATTTCGTTTGGGTTTAGTGTGGTTCACAAATGTTCTGCTCATACTCTACTAATAAAAGAATTTGTTCCTTTAGCTTCATAAACACAGCTTCTAACTATTTTTCTCTGGCAGCTATATCTAAATATCTTGTATTTCCCTGTAGATATGAAAAACTCCTCATCAGGGAATTCAGCTATATAAAGTTTTCTATCACTTCCGAGTAAATCAGTGTACTCTATTTCTGCAGTAAACATGTGCAAACACAAATGACTACTGAACAAGCATCCTCTACTATTCATCTGTGAAATGTCGATTTATCCTGAACAGGCCAAATCTTGAAAATGTTGGGAGAATTAACTTACCCCTATGGAAAAAACAACCATTACTGATGGTCAGTACCATAAAGCCCACTTAGATGGAAAGTGACTGCAGATTTGATGATGCAAATGGTTTTAAGAATCTACTTACAGGATTGTATTCTAACTCCAAGAAAAGGAGACAATTGTTCTTAGTGAATTAGTTTTAGCAAGAACTCCATTTTTTAAAAAAATTATTGTATGTTAAACCACAAAGTGAACTGGTTAAAAAACGTTTAATTTTATGCAGTAATTTTCCCAAAGAGGTTTTATTTTAAATTGTGTCCAATAAAATGATTTTAACATTGAGTTCCCATTAGATATTTCTCTGAGAAATCTAAGTATAATTTCTTTAGAGAATAACATTGTTCTACTTATAAGACCAACACTCAGACATGTCAAGCCAGCAGTCAACCTCCCAGGTAAATGAAAAGTGAATTCTATGTACTCTATTTTTCAGATATTTCAATGTGATAATTAAAATGTTCTATCTCTGAATACTTAAAATGATTCTCCATTTTCCCCAAAATATCAGGCATTTTTGGAATATATATTTAAATCACCCTCTTCTCACTTTCTTGCACATCATCTTCGCCTTCTACTATCAATTGAATACAAAGGGACAAGAATGTTCAGAGACCAAATGTCACTCAAACAATCTGTCCTTCCCCCTTACCTGTGGAGAATATTGAATTAGACCTACTAGGTTCTAAAAATGCTATGAGACTATAAAAATAACTGCTCTATAATCAAGCAAACTATTGGCACGTTTACTATTAAATGTTGACAAAGAAAAGCTCAACAGTGTAGACTCTGACATGAAATGTTAAATGACCCTTTGCACTCATGACTGAAACATGCATATGACAAAGAAAGGATTAAATAAAATGCCTGACCATAAAAGACTGACTCTGACTGTCCTGGTAGTTGTAGTCTTCAAAACCAACTGCTTATATAATTCTTTGGAACATCATCAAAATGAATTTAATATATCTAAATTACAATCCCAAATAATTAACCAAGATTTACTGGACACTATGCATCAAATACTGCTCACTGGCAGCAATACAAAGAATGATAACCGCAAATGTTTAAAGAAATTAGGAGACAAGGACATATTGTTCAGATAATGACACTGGATCTCAGTGCACAGTGTTACTCCAAATTGCCTTTATAGAAAAAAAGAGAAACAAATCAAGAAACAAACCACTACAATCAAGATACTCCAAATTTTGAAAGTACTTAATATTAAAATCTTCCAAAAGAACACTCCACAAGTTTTTAGATTCTCTAAGAGAAATTATCAATCATCCCAAAAGTGACAATACCTTATAAAAGTCATTAGGAAGAAAAACCTAATGATATTTGATCTTGAAATAATTGTCCTTTGTTTTTATTTGTTTAGTTGGTTGGATTATTTTTACATTGTTGTTTCGTTTTCCAGTCCTTGTGAAGTTAGGACTTAAATTACTTAAGTAAAACTCCAATCCTTTCATTCGTTAGATAGAGTCTCATACTTTTGCCCAGGTCAGCCTCAGACTGTGATCCTCCTAACTTAGCTTCTCAAGTAACTGGGATGAAAGGTATGCACCAACACACCTGCTCCTAATTTTGTTTGATCCTTAAAATTAAAATGGCTTTTCCAGAGACAAGTCTGTAACTGGTGATATATTATGTCAATACAAAGTTTTCTTATCTCTGATACTGAGAAATTGCTTAGTATGAAAAGCTCAACCATTACATGCCAACTGACACAGTCTTACCAGCTTACCTCCACATTGATTGTCCTATCACCTATTCCTCTCAAATTACTGAGATTCCTCCCTCTACTCCTGCAGGGGTGGGAGTGGGGGTGAGGATCCAGGACCTAACTGTGGGAAGCAAAGCATTTTGCCAATGAGTACTTGTACTCTTGTTGCCCACTGTGTTCGTGGCCATATCAGAACTCTTTCATAGGTTGTTTCTCATAATGTCTATCAAAAATCACTTCAATAATCTCCTTTAAAGAAGGAGATTTCTGTACCTCAATACATGAGAACTGGGAACTTTCATTTTGGGGCAAGACAAATTATGCACTCTAAAATCTGATAACTCTTTGCATAGAGCTTTAGGTTTGTTCTCAGAACATAAAAAAATAGCATCTTTTTAACCAAAGTCTGCCTTTATCTAAACAGTACCAGTCTGCTACTTTCAGAATAGTCAGATATAATCGTTTTCAGAAATATTTCTGGTTAAACAAAGAATCCTAAAATACATGTTCTCATCACTTAATCAAGAGCTCTAAGCACACCTATAATCCACTTGAGATGCTGAGGCACGAAGATCACAATGTAGCAGCCAGCCTTGGCTCCGTAACAAGGTCATGTGTCTCAGAAGATCCATCAGTTCTACATAAAATGTATCTGTGAAGGAAAAATAATAATAGAAAGGGACCCTATTTATCTATTTTGAAAGTATTTCAGGTTGGGCACCAGTGACTCAAGCTTATAATCCTAGGTACTCAGGAAGTTGAGATTTGAGGATCACAGTTCATAATTAGCCCAAACAGAAAAGTCTGTGAGAGGCTTATCTCCAATAAAGTACTCAGAAAAATCTGGAAGTAGAGCTGTGGCTCAAGTGCTAGAATGCTAGCCTTGAGCAAAAGAAGCTTAGGGACAGTGCCCAGACTCTAGGACTGGCACAAAAAAAAAAAAAAAAGGAAGGAAGGAAGGGAGCAAGGGAGGGAGGGAGGGAGGGAAAGAGGGAGGGAGGGAGGGAGAGGGAGGGAAGGAGGGAGGGAAGGAGGGAAGGGGAAAACCAAATCTCTCAGATTTTAAGAAAAAACTGGAAGTAATATGTCTTTGGTGATAAACTAAGAATATGGCACCAGACAGTTTCTGTAAAATCATCTAATTCATTCTGATTCATAATGATTCTTCATTAATAATAAAACTTTCTAACTGATCCATACCATAAAGTACTAGTATCCTTATTCAACAGAAAACATTAAAACACTTGCCCAAACGAACAAGTCCATCCAGAGTCAATGTATACTTAATTGTTACTAAATGGTCAGTAAGTATAATATCTATTTATTGATTATTAAATTTCCTTTAAAAAATTCTCTCTGGTTAAAAAAAAAGTCTATGAACTTTACTGGGAAATTTTTCTACCTATAATCCCATTTGACAGTTAAGAATACTGCCTTCTTTAGAACTAAATACAAACTGTTTACATCTCATAATGAATCAGTTCATTTACAATTTAGCCTGTGACAGATGATGGCTACCACGTGTTCATCTCACAATGTGACCTAACCCAATGTCAGCTAGGCCTATCAGGAGGGACATGTGATGACATCACAAAATGATACCACAATAGAGCTTCAGGGACACTCATTCTTTGAAATCCTTCTGCCATATTGTAGGGAAGCCCAAACAGGTAGAAGAGAGGTCATTTGCAGATATTATACATATAACCCAGCCTAGAACTCTGTCATGGCCTGAATCCACATCAGGCTGGATGTAAGCAAGGCTTCAGTTGGTTCCAGCCCTGGCTATTGTCCAACCTTATCTCTGAGTCTTCCAGAGTGAGATGCCAGCTACTTTACAGCCATCTTCCTTTATGATTCTGACCCACAGTATCTATGAGTATGATGACTAGTTTAGAGAGTATATTAGGTATCAACAGCAAGCAGAATGTCCTGATTAGAACGTAGTAAAAAGTGAAAAAAGGAGATAATGAGTAAAAGGCTTCCTTCCCTACATTCAAAATAAATTTTCTAAGTATTAGACACAAAGGACTACTTTATAAGTCTCTCAGATTCTCATGTGGCTTTTAATAAAAATGAACCTAAGAGGAAGACACATATTATAACATTTCTATCCCATATGTATACCTCTCTTTAGAATGTGCTTTCTATGCCCTGGTGAAATCTCAACTGAAGCAGTCTTGAGACTCAAATCAAACACTAAGTCAGGCCCATAGCCTTTCTTCACAAAGAGCTGTTTGCTCACAGAAAATATCTGCATTATATTTATAAGATTATTTCTTTGTTGCTTTGTACGTCCCTCCCCCACAGTATAACCCCTGCTTTCACTGTATTTGATGTCGGTATAATTTGTGGAGGGGAAGGGGAAAAACAAGTCGTTTAAATAAGGATACAAGTGGACCTATTGCAACAATGAAAAGTACAAGTTGTCATGTCAAAAACGAACTTTACAACTTTGGTGGGGGGGGGGAGGCTGGGAAGGGATGGGAAGGGTAAACAAAGGAGGAGGCTGCAATGCTTGATAAGAAATGTACTCACTGGCTGCAATGCTTGGTAAGAAATGTACGCATTATTCTGCCCATGCAATTGTAACCCCTCTGTACAGTATGTTCACAAATAAAATAAAATTAAATTAAAAAAAACCAAAATATAATAATTTATAACAGGATGAAAAAAAAAAAAAGAAATGTACTCACTATCTTGCCCATGTACTTGTAACCCCTCTGTACAGTATTTTCACAAAAAAAAAAAAAGAAGAAGCTCAGGGACAGTACCCAGCCCCTGAGTTCAAGCCCAGGAATGGCAAAAAATAAAAAAAATAAAATATCTGCATTATTCTCTAACACAATTTTCTATTCTAATGTATATGCTATATGCTAATAATGTGTCCACATGTTTCTTTCCTTCCCATAATTGTAAGATCTTCAAGGACAGGGCCATATGTTTCTTTCAGTCTTTGTTTTACAGTCACATGTGGTGGCTCAACCCTCTAATCCTAACTACTTGGAAGGCAGAGACTGAGGAAATGTGTAGTACAAGGCCAGCCCTGGCAAAAAGTTCTCAAGACTCCATCTTTATCAACAGCTGTGTATGGTGGCAAGTGTCTGTCATCCCAGCAATGTGAAGAAGCACATACAGAAGGATCAAAATCCAACTAACAATAGCTTTTATGTTTGGGTCCCGATCCAAATGAGAACTCCTCTCAAAAATAACCAATGCAAAAGGGGCTAATTTAGGGCTCAAGAGCACCTGGCTAGTATATGCCACACCCTGAATTCAAACTCCAGTTTCACTAATAATAACAATAACATCAACAAAAATAATAGTAAATGTGTGTTACTAGCATTACTAGGAATTTATTAAATTTCTGCAGAATAAACATACATGATTATCTGACTTCCAAATAACAGATAAAATGTAAAAGAAAAAAACTTACTAATATGTAATAGGGCATAAGGACAAGCAACGCATGACACCACGTATTACAAAGCCACCCAGCTCTTCCATCTCAGTTGTATATTTTCTCTACTATTTTCTCTATTAAAATATTCTGGTTGATGATAGAATAGAAACAGATAACAGATCAATAGCTTCTGACTTATTCTGCAAATAAAATGTTCCCACAAGGAAAAGAATTACTATTGAAGTAGAACTTAGGGAAGGTTGAGAATATTTGTTTGAGCGTTGTCACAAGCCTACATTAAAGCTGGGCCGTGATGGCTCATGACTGCAATCATAGCTACTCAGAAGACTAAGATCTGAGGATCACGGTTCAAAGCCAGCCTGAGCCAGGAAGGTCCTTGAAACTCTATTTCCAATTAGCCACCAGAAAACCAGAATTGGTGCTGTGGCTCCATGTGGTAGAGCACTAGCCTTGAGCAAAATGAGTACAGGAACAGCGCCCAAGCCCCAAATCCAAGCCCTTGGAATACATTAATGTGTGGACTCTAATGGCTTTACACTTTGGATACTTGTAGAACTTCATTATTTATCTAATGAGACAATGCTCTTCAAGTGATGTTTTTATTCTCTTTTATATCTCCTTCAGTAGAAGTATTTAAGTATTAACCATGGTATACTTTGTGTCTGATTTATTTTTTAAAATTTTATTGTCAAGGTTATATACAGAGCGGTTGCAGTTACACAGGCAAGGTAATGAGTACATTTCTTGTTGAACTTGTTACCCCTCTCATTTTTCTCCCACAATGTGTCTGATTTTATTACCTTTTTCTCCTGTCTACTACATACTCAGATTATTAATCTCTCTTCTCACCATAGTGTCAAAATATTCTGCAAGGGAAAATTTAGTAAGTGGAGGTAAAACTTTCAGTTTTACTAAAGTGACAAAGCCAAAATTTTAATTCTTTATTGTTTCTAACTTGAAGGTAAATAGATTTCTTCCTTTTCTATAGAACATTTTTAAATAAAACCTGTAGTCAAGACATTAAGCAACCTAGTAATAACTCTAAGTATGTTTGGATTTTTTGTGCTCATTGATTATTCCAGTGTTAACTAAGAAAACTCTTCAGTTTATGTCAAAAGAGTACTTCCTCAACATAGAACAACTATGTTAGGCAAAATCAAAAAGCGTAAACTTTCACAATCAAAAGATGTTTGCAGGAGGCCAGAAAGAACACACTACTAGGTACAAAGGTTCATGCAAACAGCAGAAACAGAAAAGCTGGCTTCATGACACACTTACCCATTAGAGTTCAGAACTATGCTGAGTAGGAATTCTCATATTAGAAAAGGGATCTTTTAGGAAGATCAGTTTAAGAATGACTTGTAGCACAGAAAGAGGATTTATCAGTCCAAAATAATAGTTTAAAAATGAAGGTCTTGACAGTGTTCTATTGTTCTACATATTGTGGAATAGAGAAGGTAATGAACATATGTATTTTCCAAGTTTAGTAAACTAGAAAGCATGTGCTCAATTTCCAATGCACAATATTTTGGGCATACCTGTAGGACAAAATACAACCAAGACTGGCAAATGGAGAAGACCACTTTAGTTACTGGTCTTTCTCCTTAATATTATACTTCAAAGACTGTATATCAAAAGTCCTAATCTGTCTTACTAAATTTCTGACGTAGTCATTTATTTATCTAAACCTTCTAAGAAACTATAAGTAGCTTATGCTAGTTGATTAGCAAGACTCCAGAAGGCCTTCAGACTTATCTACTAGTCTTACTTGCTCTTGAATGGAGTCATGCCCCTAATTCTTCACCAGATTTTTCAACAGAAAGAAAAATCCCCTAAATGCTCAGCTTGGTCATTCAGAGCATGGAGTTGAAAGCTTTGGGGATCAGTGAGGCTTGAAGTAGGCAGGTATCAATCATTACTGCTATCCTGGCAGATCAGATGCAGATCAGAAAGCTGTAAAAATGAGACCCACACCTGATACAAGACCTACATATAGACAAATAATGTGCAGGTGAGTACCAGGGACCTCGATCCCCTGTGACCCTATCTATCCACCATAGATCCTTTCCTTCTCTCCCTACCACAGAGTAAGTGTCTACTCACACACTCACTCTAACAACAGTCACAAGGTGAGAAGCAGGCCCTTTCTTAGTGAAAAGGTCATAAGCCTTGAAGGAACAAGGCTAGGGGCCAAGTATACCCAGGCCCAGTTCCTTCCAGTCTGAGCTCTGGCTCTTCAAACTTAAAATGTGGGCTCCTTCAGCTAGTAGCTCTCCTCTGCTGAATGTTGTTTCTTTAATATAAGCAATGAGCAGAACCAGTGGCTCATGTCTGTAATCCTAGCTACACAAGAGGTTGAGATCTAAGGATTGCTGCTATTCAAAGCCAGCACTAGCAGGAAAAGGGCAGAAAAAGTCCCTTGAGACTCTTACCTCCAGTAAACCACTCAGAAAACCGGAAGTGGTGCTGCAGCTCAAGTGGTAGAGCTATAGCCTAGAGCTGAAGAGAGTAGGGCCATCGCCTAGGGCCAGAGTTTAAGCCCTACAAGTGAAAAAGAAATTAAGAAAGAAATAAGGAAGGAAGGAAGGAAGAAAGGAAGGAAGGAAGGAAGGAAGGAAAGACAATGTTCCAAATTTATTTTTCAATGTCCCTCAATGTAACATGCTGCCTTTTTTAAAATTGGGGGAGGAGGGGATTTGTTTATTGTCAATACATATGTTCAATTCATACTTCGTATCACATTTTTGTATTATCTCTAATAGCTTAGTTTTCCACTCCCTCAGAATTCTTTTTTTTTGGGGGGGTCCGGTCGTGGGGCCTGAACTCTGGGCCTGGGCACTGTCCCTCAGCAGTTCAGCTCAAGGCTAGCGCTCTACCACTTGAGCCACAGCGCCGCTTCCGGCTTTTTCTGTTTATGTGGTGCTGAGGAATCGAACCCAGGGCCTCAGGCATGCAAGGCAAGTGCTCTACCACTGAGCCACCTTCCCAGCCCTCCCTCAGAATTCTTAATTAAATATGCTACTTGCTTAAGAAGATAGCATGGCAGAAGGAAGACCTTCATGTGACTTCCATTTTTTTCACTAGATTATTATTTATAGAATCCATTTATTTAGAAAAGACTCTAGTGGTGAAGCATTTTTTAAATTTTTTTTTCAAGGAATTTTTCGTATCACATTTGAATGGAAAAGCCTTAAGGAATTAAGACATTAATACGATTTAAGGCAGAAACGAGAACCCTATGCATAAATAAAATATATCTCAAAAAATGATTTATAGAAATTGAAAAATAATAAACTATGAGAAAACTCCAAAGAGGCAACCCTTCTTAAGTCTCTGGAAATTCATTTGGTTACAGTTTTCACCAATCTTAAACTTTGTTAGTATTTTCAACTTAGACACTTTTGACTACTTGTATCTAATGGCCATTATTACGCCATTACAGAGTTTACAAAAATATCCTTACTGGGAGAAATGAGCTACATAAAACCTACGAAGTATCACAACAGAAACTAGGCCCCATCTGCTGGACCACAATGGTGTACAAGTAACTTACTTCCAATAAATTAGCCAGTAACTGGGTATTTGTTGAGCCTGAGTTAAAGTCAAGACCTAACAGCTCTCATAAGGAACAGCTCCTTTTTTCACTAAGTGCTGTTACCAGGAAAATGTTTGCTAAAGGGGCAAACTGTGTATCACACTCATACAGGTAAACTCTTCAGTGACAGTAACAAACTTCCTCTGTAATCTTAAATGTTCATTACCACCCATTTTCCAATTTTATGGAGGAAAAAGGAGCTAAGAGGAAAGACAAAAGGAAGCAGAAGAGAAAGAACTATAAAGAGGCAGTCAGATGTTATACCATTATTTCTCCTTCTACCCTCATTTCAAAGTAGCAGTGAGCAGTTGTAGACTCGAGCCTAGTCTTAAAACGCAGCACATCATGTGCTGCGCCCACAACACACTGACACTGCAGGTATAAGATGGCAGGTGGAAGACAACATTGCCTCAAACACCAGCAGAGCTGCTGCCTGTCTCCACAACTACCACACCAACTTCTGCAAGTTAATTTTAAGAAATTTGTATTTTTCTGATGGTCACAATTTTAGCAAGGAGTTCTTTAATCCTTTTTTAGGAGTCTAAAAATATATATGAAAGAATTTCCCAGCCATGTTCCACCAATAACTACAGAATCAATGACCTATTAAGCACTGAATTTATTAATAATTATGTATGTGTATATATGTGTGTGTATATATGAGAGTTAGGGGTTTAGCTTCATTGCAGAGCACATGCTTAACATACTTGAGACCCAAATACCATACTCAAATACACACACCCCAAAATATATGTATGCATATGGCACACTAAAATGTGTTTTAGCCAGGCACTGGTGGCTCATACCTGCAATCCTAGATAGCTACTCGGGAGGCTGAGATCTGAGGATTGAGATTTGAAAGCCAGCCTGGGCAAAAAAGTTCATGAGACTCATATATCCAATTAAAAACATAAGAAAGTTAGAAGCAGAACTGCGACTTAAGTAAAAGAGTGCTATCCTTGAGCACAAAAGCCCAGGGATAGTGCCCAGATCCTGAGTTCAAGGAAGGAAGGGTAAGGAGAAAGGAAGGGATGAGGGGAGGAAAGGGGGGGCAGGAGGAAAAGGTGAACCAGGTAATTATCTGAATTGTCCATTTGGCCTTAGTAGATGGCCTAGAAATGGCTCAAGTGAAAACATATGGTCTTTAAAGATATATAACTTGAATATTTTAATTTTTTTTTTGCAGTACTAGGATTTGAACCCAAGAGACACTTTCTACCACCACCACTTGAGCCATATGGTATTGCATTTTGGCTAGGATCAGCCTCGGAATATGATCCTTCTACCTATCCCTCTACTATAGTTGTTTATATTACATCTAGCTTTAATTTACAGTAATTGAACTTTTTGACAATAACTGAAAGCTTTCCATTTTTAAGTTTATTAATAGAATTAGAAAGTTTAAGATAAATATTTGATATTCTTAAAAATGCTACTTAACACCATAGACAGACATTTCACATTTAAATCATGAACTGAATTCACAAGCAGGAATGATCTGCTAGAAAAGGCAATCCTCATTTAGATGGCTACTTCAATGGTTAGAGTTAGCAACAACAGGAACTTCCAGAACCCACTCGCATTCTCCCATTAAGCCTGGAAAAGTTTAGGATCACATTTCATATGAACACAAATGAATAATAAAAAATATATATATATCATGGCTTTTCTCTTCATCTGTGACAACAGGTCTTCATCCTGACAGTTGAAATATTAAAAGGAATGCATGCAGATCCTCACATATGCATAGGTGAAAGAGTTCCCTGATAGCTCTCCTGACTCCCTGCAAACAATTGAGCAGACAGAAGAATTCCACAAATAGCAGAGCAGAAGTCAGATGACTGAATTCATTATCAGCTTTCTTTCAGGGCTACAGTATCTCAACTCGACGTCGTCCATATTTCACAGAGTACAAAACACCTGCAAAACAATGGGCACACGGGAGGCACCCAACAGTTAAACTTAAAAACATTAAATATGTTTTAAAGAAATAAGAAGCAGTCCATTCTAAATCTGTATCCCTGCCTCCTCTAGTGCCCCCTCAATCTTCCGCTTATCTCACCAAATCTACTTTTCTCCTGTGAGAACAATAGGAAAGGAGAATATGTATTTGCAAAATGCATTCATACCCCATTCCTTCCATTTGTGGAGAATTACTGATCTATGCCATCTTAACAAACTATTAATGAGAGACTAACAGCTAACAAGAACTCAGGTGAAGGGACCAGGGCTTAGAGAACAAGGGCTACCTGGGTTCAAATTCCTCTTCAGTACTCTTAACTGTACAACATTTGGCAAGTTACTTGGAGGCTCTGTGCCTCTGTCCCCCGAACTGGAAGCTAGGAGAACCCAAGCTAGAACTTAAAAGAAGGATGCTACCAGTAATATTTCACAATACTACAGTGAGAAACATGGGAGAATACTATAAAGAAACCTGGACTCTGCAATATGTTTTTAGTAAACAATAAATGTTAACTATTTTACTTCACTGCAGTTCTTACTTCTGTAAAGTTAAAAGAATCCTGCAATATTGAGAACTGTTAAAATCTGGGATGAAGACTAAAAAAGGCAGAGACTGCTTATACCTTTCAAATTCTGACAAGGTACACACCCATCCTGAAGCAAGAGTCTGTAAGACAGATACCTGCTGACATAACTTGTAGGACTAGAACTACTCAAAATAAATTAACTCATCTTTTTTAATAAACTGAAATAGACTGAAAGCCTTATAAAGTTCCACAAACTGTTGCTTTGTCAGATTCCTAATAAGACCTTCTCAGACTTGCCTTTTCCTCACTCACTGATCAAGGTTCATTTCACCCTTTCCTAAACTTTTGCCCATAGGTACAGTGATCTTATTTATCACATCTAAACTTTAATCTCCTGGAACTACTTTCATGGCAGTGGCAAGAATGGAGCACATGCCAAGACAACACTGCTGGCACTCATTGGTAGTTGCTATTGTCATTATGTTGTTATTCCCATTACTCTCCCAAAACAGACATTGTTGTCAAGATCAAGAATGAGCTACATCTAGGAAAACTGGCAACCGTGGTAGAACACCTGTGCAAAGCTGTGCACAGGAACTTTCCTTCTCTTGGAAAGCTAGGGTGCTGGGGCACTGCCTAAAGCCCAAAGCAGCACTAATGTACGGGCAACCCAGTGTCCAGACATGGCATTGACATGCTGCCCTATCACCTTCAACCAACTGGAAAGTGCCTCCACAACCACACACAGCAAGGGACTTTTGGACAGAGGGCACAATTCTATTTCAGAGGAAATCAAACAAGCAATCCTAAATTATCTGTACTTTTATTAAAGGAAATCTAGTTAATTATAAGCTAATCAGTCAAGGGAACAGTTAACCACTTTATATTTTAAACATTATAATCCTATTTTCAGGAAAAAAGATAAACCCATCCTCAATCAAAGCAGAATTTGTTGACATTTCATAACCAAAATTATATACACACATAAAAGAATAGATCTTAAGTACCAAAGCAAGTTGAAATTAAGGCACACATCTCCCTTTCCAACTTCTCCCGCATGATGCAGAGAGGAAAGGAGGGGGGCAGTTAGTGTAAGAGAAAGGAGGGAAAGAAAAGGGAGAAGGAAAGGAGAAAGGAGAAGGGAAGAGAAAGAAGGGGGAAAATCATTACCCACTTTACATTCCCTCTTCAACAGCTAGATTTGTAATGCTTGGTACTAGTTGTTAATAACATCTACTTGGGAGCCCCTTCTTAACATTACTTAAAAGTGTAATTATGTATCTAAATGTCTCAAAGGCAACTAAGTAAAACACTACCAAAGGTTTCCAGTTCATTTAGTTCTCTAGAAATTTCCAATCAGAGAACTAACTGAACGTTGTCCAAGAATCAACATTTCCACAATTGCATTATGTCATCACAGCCAAAAGAAGCCAGAAATGTGGTCAATAATCACCATTTTCATGGGTAAACACATAAAATCTTTGCCCTAAAAGCCAAAAGTATTCTTTTCTATGAGCAAACATCTAGACTTTTAATTCCAATGACCTTCAAAGCAGTTTACCTTTGTAAGGTTTTCACTTCTTTTCATAATCAGTTTACAACCACTAGGATAACTACGCAATCTTCTAAAATACAGACGTTATCTCCTCACCTCTATCTAGAAATTATTTATAAAGTATGTGCTTATGTTGTCTTAATTGAGTAATGTGCATGCTGTTCCATGCAATTCTTAAGCCAGTCTAGAAGTCTTTAAAAATGAAAAACAAATACTAAGAATGTCTTTTCTAAAACAAGGCACAGAAGTTAAAATGAAGTTGAGAGGAAAAGGCAAGGGGGGGGATTCTTTTCCTGTTATTGTATGTAAGTGTAGTAAATATATCAATGTAAATATAGTATTATTTCAATAGGATTTTGTAAAAGTCCCTGATAGCTAATTTTATGATTTACTGCACTAAAAGATTAGTATCTTAAAACAATGACTTACTTTCTCCCTCTAGTTCTCTTCATTTAAAAGTAATAAAGCACTTAATAACATAGTGCCAAACAAAACTATAAACACAAAATACTAAAAAAAAAAAGAATAATTTCTTAAATAGTAGTTTTGTGATAAAGATTTTAAATAGAATTTCAATCATGGCACAATAATGATCAAAATAAAGACCGGTTTGCGTATTAATCTTATAGAAAAATTGCATAGAGAGACCACTCTTTTTGTTTCTACTCAACATCATAAGGACAACTTAAAATAACTGGCTTTAAATCCATACAACAGAATTTTTTTCTTAGAAAGTCAAGCTATCAACTTATGGATCCCATTTCAATCTGATGTGCTTTGGACTAGCTAAGTACTGAACCCTTAAGTATAGAGGATGAGTAATGGAAACTTGCTCACAGAAATTTGGACAGCTTCAACAAGACAAAACTATAGAAAAAGCCAACTACAGAACATTACCCCTCTCTCCACTCAAACCAAAACCCAACACCTTTAACATGCCAATACAATACTTTCTAATACTGATACCTAAATTATATTTGATCAAATAAAGGTTCAACAAAACACAAAATATTGACTACCCAAAAAACTATCAGTTCATAATTGCTAAGTTCTCTTCTATATGCTGTGTTAAATGCTTTGACATCAAAGAAATCTCTTTTAACATGAAAATTCCCAAGAGGAAGAAGGCTCAAACCCAGTCTGGGAGAACACAATGGAATCACAGCTGACATGCACATCTTTTTTGAGATGATTCCATATGCTTGGGAAATTTTTCCCTCCTAACCAGGCATTAGAGGACTTGCTACTCTCTGCCACTAAAAATCTGATGGTAGTTTCAAGAACTGCTGTAAAGAATGAAGTGAAATATTACTTTCAAGCAGACAGGGGAGAAGAAAGGATATGCATCACAATGGCCATCTCTAACTAATGAGGGCGTGAATGCTGTCAAACTTTGAATGCTGTTTAATGTACAATTCTACCTACTTCAGTTGGCCTAAATAAATACTGCATCTTCTGTTTTAAATCTTCTATCACTAAAATAACAACTTAAAGAACTACAGCAAGTGAATACAATTAATGTATGTAGACATGAACATTTCAAATTATACTGGGTTGGGTATTCATATTATAAATTTGAAAATGGTATACAACAACAGAATACTGGTGTTTAAAGTGACAGTCTCCAGTCTTCTTGCTTAGTAACTTAATATTTACAAAATCTTTGAGAAGCTGATATAAATAACATAAATATCATGCTCATAAAATAGCTTTAAAAAAAATCCCAATTGAAATTCAGAAGATACTTGTCCCCAAAATGAATGGACTCATTTTTCAATCTAACACTATTCCTCTTTTAAACTCCCCAATATGCTATAGATTCCAGTTGGGAAAAGAAGTGTTGCTGCCAGGGTGTACTCATCCCACCAACAAAGAGCAGAAGCTCGCACACAGAAATCCTAGAGGCAGCTGCTGTCTTTTGAAGGGTATGCTAATTCAGCAGAGTAACCTGTGATCCTCAGAGAGTACCACAAACCTACCCTCTGGGTTCCTCAAAGTCGACTGGCAAAGTCACTTCACTGAACCCAACAGTAAAAACAACCAAAGATGTCCCCTGACCGCGTATAAACAAAGTGTCCACATGCGGTTCCCATTCAGTAAGTGTTTAAGACGAAAACTAAAATTATTTTTAAGAATCTTTTGTGTGGGAGTAATTTGGCAAACTACGTTTTACTCAAGTGTTCCCCCACCCCCACCCCCGTGGACAATTATTCTTCGACTAGCTTTTTGCTCCTTAAATACCCACGGCTCAATGTTTCCTTGAGGCTTTGATTCCGAACTTCATTTTGTTTACCCAGGGAAGAGGAGGGAGGGGGGAAGGAGAGGGAGGG
>NW_012267325.1:872205-936977 GCF_000151885.1 Dipodomys ordii
CCTGACGCTCCGCTTCACCTTCACACACTCACACCCGGCACTTCCCGAGCGCTGCTCCGACGCCCGGCTCCCACCCCGCGCTGCGGCCGCTCCTCGCGTCCGTGTAAAGAATGCACCACCTCGGATTCACCTTCCCGGCGCTGCCCCCCGAGGGTGGCTGGAGCCTCGGCCCGCGCCAGCCCCGCGCCGACCCAGTCGGGTGGCGGGGACTCGCTCCTGCGGGCGGGGGGCCGCACCCGCCGTCCCCGGCCTCCCCACCGCTCCTCGCCGCTCACCTCTGCGCCCGCGCCACGGCTCGCAGCCTCCGCCCGCCTCGCGCTCCGGGACTCGTCCCCGCCAGGGGCTGGAGCGCCTCCTTTCTCTCCCGGGGACTCCGAGTCTCCCCGCCGCTTCCCGCCCTCCCCGCCCCACACACCCTCCCCAAACCCCAACTCCCCGAGCTCCCCTCCGCCGATGCAACTCCCCGTTCTCCGCACGCTCGGCTCCGGGCAGCGCTGCCCGCACACAACAGCGCGCACGGCGCCGCCGGGCTGCGCGCAGGAAGGGCAGTCGCGGCCCGGGGGTGGGGACGCGGCGCCCCCCGCCTCCCGCCCGCCCTCGTGGCCCCCGGGGAAGGCGCGGTTACCGGCTCACGGTCGGTCACGCCGTCAGGTGCCGGCTGCCGTCGGCGCTGACCTTCGCCGCCCAGGCTGGGGCTGAGACTGTGGCCGCCATGTTCCCGTGTTAATAACTGCTGCCTGGTTGTTTATTTCAATGGAGATCCTCCCCCAACCCTCCGCCTCCTCCTCCGCCGCCGCCGCCGCCGCCGCCTCGGCGTCTCCGCACTTGCGGAGAGACACAGACCGCGCGAGCTCGTGAGCAGGGGAGGGGGCGCGGGGCTGGCCGGTCCCTCCCACCGCTCCGGGCCGCGGCCGCCGCCTGTCACCACGGAGAGCGCGGGGCGGAAACTTGCCGCCCGCGCCCCCGACCGGAGAGCAAAGGTGGCCCGAGGCTGCTCCCGGGAGACGCAGAGCCCGCAGGCGGGGTCCGCAGCATCTCCGCCTGCGGGGGGTGGGGGGGTCCTCGGGGGAAAGGCTGGGGAGCGGGATGGGGAGTCCGTGGGTGACTGTGGCCGAGCGAGGACGACCTGAGGGCGACTGGAAGTGCAGGCAAAGTAAACAGGACTCCATGCGAGGGCAAAGGGCAGTGCCAAAAAGAAAGCTAGCAAGTGGCACGGGACGGGGACCGTGGGCTTGCACACCACGGGGACGGCTCCCCTAGACGATGATCGGGGAGATCCAAATGTCAGGTTGGCAACCCCGAAAGGAGCCTTTAGCCCCGCGCTCGGGGACGGGCTCCCCACTGCCAGCACCCTGCGCCCCACGGGCGCACCTGGCGCGCGCGCGCACGAGCACAAACGCGACCCAGCCTGCTGAGGCTCCCTGGAGGCGCCCCTCGGCGGTCAAGTGGTCAAGTCCCTCGGTCTGTCGACGGCCCGCTGCCCCAAAGCAGCCGGTCTCAAGAGGGGATGGAGGGGCGCGATTGTGGGCGTTGAGCTTAAAGGGGTGCGGCCCAGCAATTGCTTGATGAAGCTAAAGCTGCACACAGGGCTTAAATTAAAACCTAACCTGGCCGAGCGTTTCCCCCCCACGCTGTAAGGACACAAAAATGTGTTTTTCTTTTTTCATTGGGAAGTTCACTCCCAACCTCAGCAGAGAATGGCAAACGAGGTTAGATATAATTAGTTGAAAGAAAAATGAGTAGCGTTTGTGTAACCACAATTTCCCAAACTATGAAAGAATCATATTTCCTTGTTTTTCATATTTCAACGAGAAGGGTCAATGTCGCTATAGATAATAGTCTTTATTCAAAATGTTAAAATAAGGATACAGGTTGAACAATTGTAACAATGAGAGGTACAAGACACAATGTTGAAAACGAACTTTACAACTGGGTGGCGGGGAGGGAGGAGGTGCAGAGGTGGGAGGGAAGGGATGGTAGGGGGAAAACAAAGGAGGTAACAATGCTTGATAGGAAATGTACTCATTACCTTACTCATGTAACTGTCACCCCTCTGTACAGTGGTTTTACAATAAAAAAATAAGTAGTTAAAACCTAAAAAAATAAGTGTTTATTGAGCACTTACTGTTTGTCTGGCACTATGTTGCAATTTACAAGTTTTAACTCTCAGCCCTCAAAAAGTAATTTTATATACTTTACAATACACACACACACACACAAAGCTTGAAGTGATTTTTGTAGGGTCATGCACATGTCAAGCAAGGAGAAGATAAGAGCCCACGTCTAGTGAGCTCAGACCTTTCATAACCTTTTCAACCCCCCCTCCCCGACTGTGGGAATGGCACCAATTTGAGTAAAGGAAAAAAGTGCCTAAATATGACTAGAAAATATTTGGAAGACTAGAACATGTTAGCACTGGGAGAGTAGAAGAAGAATGCAATTGGTTAGACCATATATTGTCAGTTTTCAATTTTTTAACTTAAACTAGCTGGAATAGCAGAATTATGCTCCCTAAAAACAAAGTATTCCCAAAACTTGGTGGAGGAAATAGAAAATGGAGAGGTTCATTTGTTGGTTGTGGGGCTTGAACTCAAGACTTGGGTACTGTCCCTCAGCTTTTTCAGCTCAAAGCTAGCCCTCTGCCACTTTGAGCCACAGCACCACTTCCTGTTTTCCTGTTTTGTGGTTAATTGGAGATAAGAGTCTCAGACTTCCCTGTCCTGACAGGCTTTGAACGGGATCCTCAGATCTCAGCCTTCTGAGTAGCTAGGATTGCAGGCATAAGCACCTGTTCCTGGCACATGGAGTTTTATAGCCTTTATCTTTCATTAGTACTACTCTGTAATGTTCTTGCAATGAAATGCTACTCATGTGACATCTATCCCATTTCTCAGATTTTTGTCCTTATCCCCAACTGCACATTATAAGAAGAAAAGATTCTTCCTGCCCTGCACTGGTGACTAATGCCTGTAATCCTAGCTACTAAGGAGGTTGAGGTCTGAGGATCACATTTCAAAGCCAGCATGAAAGAAAGTCCACAAGACTCTAATCTCCAATTCCAGAAGACCAGATGTGGTGCTGTGGGTCAAGTGGTAGAGCACTAGCCTTGAGCTAAAGACCTCAGGGACAGCACTCAGGCCCATAGTTCAAGCCCCATGACTGATAATAAATAAATAAATAATATTCTTCCTGCTTTTTCCCCCTCCTGTTTTTTGGTAGGAGTCCAGAGTCCATCAGTCCTGCCACAGCAGATTTAACACTTTCAAAAACTATCCATGATGTCTGTGCAAACGACTTCCCATTATATTGCTGTATTACTCAGTAAAACTTTTTTTTTTTTTAGCATTTAAAGTGTATCTGGCCTGTTTATTCTTTCAATATGGCTACTCAAAAATTTATAATTGCCTATGCAGCTCACATTTGTGGTTCCAGTGGCTTAAAGCTTTGGCTAGGCTTTGGGTCCAGATCTACCTTTGCCTCATGCCCCTCCCTTAGCCAATTTCAGTAAAACTTCTTACTGCATGCTTAAGATACAGGACTGTTCCCACAATAAATAAATAAATGCACAGAAAATCTGACAGCATAGTACAATGAGTTCCACATTCAGCTGCTACTCAGTTGTGTTGAACCTGGAGAAATCATGTAGCATCTAATAGTCTCTAGGCTCCCTTTTGTACTAAAGTTCTTTATATGATCACCTTAGCTATAAGTTGCTCAGGGCCTAGGAATCTTAAGTTATTCTTTGTATAAGCTGGAGTACCTAACAAAAGATTGCATAAGGTTCATTGATGAATTGGGTTCATGTGAGACCACAAATAATTTTTATTAAAGCTATTCATAATTATTAGTGAATTATCACTGTGATCATGTAAAATAAAAAGGGTTAAAAAAGAAAGAAAAAGGGTAGTGTTGAGTTCTGGTGACTCACACCTATAATCCAAGCTACTCAGGAGGCTGAGATCTGAGGATCACAATTCGAAGCCAGCCCAGGCAGAAAAGTCCATGTGAGACTCTTATCTCCAGTTTACTCAAAAACCAGAAGTGGTGCTGTTGCTCAAGTGGTAGAACGCTAGTCTTGAGCACAAAGAGGCTCAAGGCCCAGGCCCTGAGCCCCACAACTGACAAAAAAAAGCGGGGTGGGGGGTAAAGTTGATTTAATGACACAAAAGAAAAAGAAAGAAAAAATATAGTAACTAGGTGTATAATCAAAACAAAATGACCCCAAAAGGAAAGAATGTGGGTGCAAATCATAAAAAAGAAGGAAATGATTGAAATTTAGTAGAAGCAGAAACAACAGATCATGGATGTATGAGTCAAACTAAAGTATCAACAGAAGCATAAATACAGCATGAAATATAAAGAAGAAAATGATAAATTGTGTATTCAAATATAAGAAAAACCAGGTCAGGTGCCAGTGGCTCACAGTAGCTACTCAGGATGCTGAGATTTGAGGATTGTGGTTCAAAGCCAGGTCAGCCAGGAAAGTCCGTGAGATTCTTATCTCCAATAAACTACCAAAAGATGAAGTTGGAGCTATGACTCAAGTGGTAGAGTGCTAGGCTTTGAGCCAAAAAGAAGCTCAGGTTCAGCACCCAAGCCAGCACAAAAAAATAACTAGAAAAGAATATAAGAAAAATCAAAAAAAATACAAGAATTTCTGGGTTTGTCTGCCCTCAATTTTCAAGGTAGTTGCTTTTGTCATACATAGGCTACATAAAAATGAGAGATTCTATTCCTTTTTTCTATTAACCTGCTAACATGCATCATAATACGCTGAAAGTAAAACAAGATGGTAAAAAGTTATAGAAGATAGTATACGTGACAAGAAATGTGCTTTGTTACTTACATGTCACTAAATATTGCAATTTCTTCATATGTATAATTATTGGAACTTAAAATAGTGTAAATAAATGTATGCAATTAGGTATCATGTTCTTTACACATATTTAAGAAAATATGCTGGCAAACATTCTCAAATGCAAAAACAACAACTTTATTAAAAACACAATCATTACTTTAACTCCCATTTCCTACATATGGAACAGGAAATGGTTCTCTATTTTCCCCATTTTTCTTTCTTCCTGTTATAGCTGCTAAAACTTGCAAAAATAGTAATTATTTTCCAGCACCAGTGGTTCATGCCTATAATTCTACCTACTTAAGAGACCAAGACTTGAGAATCATAGTTCAAAGCCTGCCTCAGAAATAGGTCCATGAGGGTCTATGTCCATTAACCAGCAAAAAGTTAGATTGGAGGCATTCACAGTGGTAGAGTGCCAGCCCCTGAAGAGACACAGCTGAGTTCAAGCCTAGGTACCAGCACACACACACACACACACACACACACACACACACACACACCACATTTATTGCACTATCCAGTACAATGAAGTAAGAAAATGAGAAAGAAAACAAAACCATCTTTATTCATTGATGAAATGATAGTGCACATATAGCTGAGCTCCAGTGACTCACACGTAGCTACTCAGGAGTCTGAGATATGAGGATTACAATTCAAAGCCAGCCAAAGCAGGAAAGTCCATGAGACTCTTATTTCCAATTAACCACCAGAAAACCAGAAGTTACACAGTGACTCAAGTGGTAGAGCACTCTTCTTGAGCTCAGAGTTCAAGCCCCATGACCCCCCCCCAAATAAAATTCAAACGTATCTATAAAATACTAAAATTAAGAATATAGGATAGCTGAGTGCCAATGGCTCATGCCTGTAATCCTAGTTACTCAAAAGGCTGAGACCTGAGGATTGAGGTCTCAGTGATAATCTTATCTCCAACTTACCACCAAAAAGCTGGAAGTAGATCTATGGCTCAAGTGGCAAAGGGCAAGCCTTGAGCACAAAAGCTCAAGGATAGCACCCAGGTCTGAGTTCAAGTCCTAGGGCTGGCACCATATATATACACATACATACATATACATATATATACATATATAATTTAAGGTCAAAACACAGAAGGCAATTATATATCTATATGTAAGTAAGAAACAATTAGAACATGAAAATTTTAAATTTCATTCACAAGGGGAAAACTGGGAGAGAGTGAATGGAGGGGTGATATTGTCCGAAAAGGAATGTACTCATTACCTGACTTATGGACCTATAACCTTTTTGTACATCATCTGTATAAGAACAGTAAAAAAAATTCCACTCATAAAGTAAAATAACATCAAATATTATAACTTTAATGAAAAAATGTACAAGATCTCTACCCTGAAATTAGAAAATTACATATAGAAATTGGCAAAGTCTGGTTAAAAGGAAAGATGGGTAGACTCAAAATTAAGATACCTGGTCTTGCCAAATTGATCTATAGAGTCAATAATGTTACCGTGTAGACATGAAATCTCCCCCAAAAGGTTTATGTGTTGACATCTTGGTTTCCAGCTAGTAAATCCAATCATTGAGAAGATCCTCTTAATTCTTGGAAGGTAAAAATCATCTTGTTCCTGACCTCCCCGCCACATTTCCTCTCTGTGTCTCTGTGTTTCTGTGTCTGTCTGTCTCTCCCTCTCCCACCTTCTCTCTCAGCATATGAAGACAGGAGCCTTTCCACTACATGATGCTCTGCCTCACCATAAAACCAGAAACAATGGGGTCAGCCAACCATGGACTGAAACTTCTGAAACTATGAGTGAAACAAATCTAAATTCACTTAAGTTGCTTAAAGTAGTTGTTAAGGTAAAGAAGCCTAAAACAAATGCATTACATTCCCAGCAGGAGACAGGTAATAGTGGCGCACAACTGAAAATCCTAGTTACTTGGGAGGCTGAAAATGAGAGGATCACATTTCTAGATAAGCCTGATCTGAGATTCATCTCTATTGAAGGAAGCTAACCATGGTGGCATGTACCTGTTATTTTGGCTAGCACTGAAAGCCTAAAATACAGGTAAATGGTGGTCTAGATATGTACCTGGATAGGAAGTAAGACCCTATCTCAAAAATAACCAGTAGAAAACAGGGCTGAGGAGTGACTCAAGAAGTAGAGCACCTTCTTAGCAATTAGAAGGCTTTAGGTTCAAGGAGGCTTTTAAAATGAAAATTGAGAAGTTAATTCTCAAATTTATGTAAAAGTTTATATTATCTAGAATAGTCAAGACAAATTAAAGGAGCACAATTTGGATGGCTCATATTACTGATTTTGATACTTAGTTTAAAGCTACATTCATTAAGACAGCGTGATAGTTTAAAGCTACATTCATTAAGACAGCGTGATACTGGCTTTAGAATAGACAAATATATCAATGGAACAGAATGAAGAGTCTAGATATAGACTACCAAATTTATATACAACTAGTTTTGTATTAAGCTGTCAGAGAAATTCAATAAAGAAAGAAAAGTTTTATCAATAAATAGTGCTAGAACAACTAGATGTCAAGCTGGAGAAAATGAATATTGACTCCCCCCCTCACACCATGCAGAAAAATGAATTAGAGATGGATCACAGACTTAAAAGTTAAAGACAAAACTATAAAGCTTGTAGGGGAAAATGGGACAATAAATATTGTTACAACTTTGGAGCAGGCAAAAGAAACATGTTTTTTAGCAAAACAGAAAGAAAACAATTGATACACCAGATTTCCCTAATCTTAATTTTAAAAAAAAACTAATAAAATTCTCATTCAAAGAAAAGAAAAGAGCTGGTAAAGTAGCTCAGTGACAGAGTGCTTGCCTTGTATGCATGAGGCCTTGGGTTCGATTCTTAAGCAGAAAAAGCCAGAAGTGGCCTTGTGGCTCAAGTGGTAGAGCGCTAGTCGTGAGCTGAAGAGCTGAGGGACAGCACCTAGGCCCAGAGATCAGGCCCCACGACCAGCAAAAAAAAAAAAAGAAGAAAAGAAAAGAAAATACTAATGCCCAGTGCTGGTGGCTCATGCCTGCAATCTTAGCTACTCAGGAGGCTGCAATCTGAAGATCATGGTTTGAAGGCAAAGTAACTAGATTCAAGATAGAGAACACTTCTACACTGATAAGGTAAACAGCCAAATGACAAAATGTAATACAATACGAAACAAAAGCCACCTGTACATCACTTTGCAGCACTATATGAATACTTGGTAAATGTAGAAAAGATGCTCAGAGTCATTAGTCATCAGAGAAATAATGCAAATTTAAACCACAATAGATACCACTTACCCACTATAAAGGCTTACAATACCAGCTGCTAGAGAGAATGTGGAACAACTGGAGCCCTGGCTCATTGCTGGTAGAATTACACAACCACTTTGGGAAACAATTGACACTTCCTCAGGAAGCTAAGGATGCCTGATTTTACCCAACAATTCCCCTAGGTATTTATTCAAGAGGCATGAAAACTTGCCTCAAAAGACTGCACATAATGTTTCCAGGAGTATTTTATTTTTGTTTTTGTATGTATGTATGTATGTGTGTGTGCCCATTCCTGGGGCTTTAACTCGGTACCTGCAGACTGTCCTTGAGTTTTTGTTTTGCTCAGACTGGCTCTCTACCACTTAAGCCACAACTCTACTTCCAGCTTTTTGCTGGTTACTTGGAAATAAGAGTCTCATGGACTTTCCTGCTCAGGCTGGCTTTGAATCTAAATTCTTAGATCGATGCCTTCTGAGTACCTAGGATTACAAGTGTGAAACACCATTGCCTGGTTAGGAGTTTTATTCATACTAAAGAAAACATGGAAACTAATTCCATCAACAGGATAAGTAGAGGTACAAAATCTTGTATTCTCATACAATGAAAGAATACTCAACAATAAAAAAGGAACAAATCATTGTTTTATGCATCCATCTGGATATGATCTGACATATGCACTACAATAGCAGGCAGAATGAGTACAGTGGTAAAAGTTAACAGAGTGGTGGAGATTGACTGGAAAGAAAGAAGAGAGTTTTCTGCGATGAAGAAATATTCTGGAATGATAAATACTGATCTGGGAAGTGGTTACAGTTGACAACGGTTTGTCAAAATTTATTGAGATCTGGCTTAAGATGTGTGCCTTTTAGTTTGTTCACCAAACTGGCATTTTAAAAAATGCTGGCATTTTAAAAAATGGAATAAGAAGGAAGTTCCCCAATGTAAAAACTATGTATATACAAAAAACTTGGGAACAAATGTCAAATGTCATATTAAATGATGGAACAAAAACAGTTTCCCCTGAAATGCCCGTTATTATCATTTTTATTCAGTATTGTACAGGGGGTTCTAACCAATGTGATAAAGAAAAAAAGTGTATAAATTAGTAATATAAAAACAAAACTGTTATTCAGATGGTATGGACATTTATGTAAAAAATTCAAAAGAACCTATAAACTATTTAAAAATAGTATCTCTGGAATGTAAAACAGTATGCAAAAAATCAATTGAATTTTATATTAGAAGCAATTAGCAAAAGAACACTTGAAATATACATTGAAAGCTGTTTAGTGGTATCTATTATAATGGAAAAAAGTGTGTTTTATAACTCAATAATTCTTAAGTGTATATTCTCTAGAGTTCTTCATCAGAAGACTTAGTAAGTTATGGTGTTTTCTAGAATGGTATATCATACTGCTGTGAAAATAGACAAACTACAATACCACACAATAATGTGAGTGAAATTCTATAAAAATAGTCTTGAGTAAAATAAATCAGATATAAAAGGATTCTACTATATGATGCCATATCTATAAAGCACAGAGACATGCTAAAGTAGTTGATGGTGATGCATGCCAGGACACATGTGTCCTTTCTAGGAGCAGATGGTACATAGGAGAGCACATAAGGCAAATTTGGGGACACAGAGAATGTTACATTTTAATCTGAGCAGAGGTCACATGGGTATGATCGTTTTTGAAACCATTTATGTACAGCTCATAGAGGTTATGTAAATGCTTCCTGTATCTATATATACTGCATTTTGACTTTTTAAAATGTGATTGCTGTGTGTGCTTATTGATATCTCTCTGCTAGGTTGTAGCTTCTCAAAGACAGGGATGGTATTTTAGATTTCTTAGTATCCCTCATGGATTTTTAGCAGAGTACCTTTATAAAATATTAACTTGTAAAATTAGATACAGGAGCCAGGTACTGGTGGCTAAATGCCTGTAATCCTAGCTACTCAGGAGGCTGAGATCTGAGAATCGCAGTTCAAAGCCAATCCAGACAGGAAAGTCCATAAGACTCTTATATTCAATAAATTAACCCCTTAAGAAAAGCTGGAAGTAGAGCTGTTGTGGCTTATGTGGAGCAATACCCTTGAGCAAATAAAGCTCAAGGACCACAGGCCCCTGAGTGTAAGCACTAGGACTCTCTCTCTCTCTTTCTCTCTCTCATTCTCTCTCTCTCTCTCTCTCTCACACACACACACACACACACACACACACACACTCAACACACACAGAAGAAAAAAGATACAAGTTTCAATAAAGGTTATTTATTTAGCTTTAATATAAGTAGAAATAATAGTAAAATAGCGTATGTGGATATATAACCAATATATAATTTAAATGTATTTTCCCTAATCCTTTCCAATTTCTTAGTTTATTTATAATAGCTTCAAAAGAAAAGGCTAGATATCTATCTAAAATAGAGTCTAATAACTTAAATACAATATGAAAAGTCATATATAAGGCAAGTAATCTAGCAACAATTGGAATTGGTTGAAAGTAGGAATGGGATGGGGGAAATGGGAAAGAACAATGGAAGGGTGACATTGATCAAGATGTACTGTACTTATAACCTGACTTATGAAATTGTAACCTCTTTGTACAGCTACTTAATAAAATAAAAAGAATTAGAATTGGGGCTGGAGGCATCACTCATTAGTAGAGAATGCAAGGAACTGAGTTCAAACCCCAGTACTGCCCCTGCCAAATAAAATGGAATGCAGATAGAACTTGACCTCATCTGGCTTTACATCACTTATCATAAAAGTTCACAGCAAGTAGCTTCTCCAAAGAAAATTCTAGTTCAAGTTCTGAACTAGAACTGTTTTGGTTTTCAGGTTTTTTATTTTATTTTTTTCTTTTTGCATTGCTGAAGATCAAACCCAGGGCTTGCCAGCCAGGTACTCTTTCACTGAGCTAAATCTTCAACCCTTGAACACATAATCTAATGTGACTTGCTTCTATTTTCTTATTGTGTTAAAATATCCATAACCTAAATTGTGATTTAACCATTTTTAAATGTAAAATTCAGTGGCATTTAGCAAAATCATACTTTTGTGCAGCCATTGTTATTGCCCATCTCTGGAAGTTGTCATGAAAATATTTTGGACTTACCATTAAATGTGTCTAGACTTCTGTTTCTAATCATAGCCCCGCTATATTTTTAATGGAAACACTCTATCAGGGAACTAAAGTATGCTCAGAGGAGAAAAAATACACAAGTTTTACAAAATCCTTGGTCCAGAGAACATAAATGTTCAATCTTCCAGAGACAGGGTACATTGAAATAACAGATCTTTTTCCTTTTGTACCCTCCTTTTTTAGGGGCTCCACAGATATTTCTTTTCCCCCTTCCTTAAGGGATTCATTTACAATATGACCATTTCCTCCTATCCGAGTTCTACTACTTGTAAGAATTCATTGTTTCCTTTCCCCATGGAATGCAGTACTGTACACCCAGGTGAGTATGAATACAGGGTAATGCATTACTCTGTATTCCAATCTGTGTATGCTGAACAGCGTCCAGACCCAAGTGCAGATTAGCTTCTAATTTTTCCTAGATATAACCACTCAGTGGTTAAATCTGTTACTGGCCCATTGTGTGTGTGTGTGTGTGTGTGTGTGTGTGTGTGTGTGTGTGCTGGGAGGTGCTAGGGATGACTCCCGGGGTCTTGAACATGCTAGGCAAGCACACTACCACTGGCTACACCTGCAGCCCTTAGTAGTAGGTGCTTTTTTTTTTTTTTTTTGCTTTTACTGGGGCTTGAACTCTGGGCCTGATGCTGCCTTTGAGCTTTTTGACTCAATGATAAGTGCTCTACCACTTGAGCCTGGCTCTACTTCCAACTTTTTTAATGGTTAATTGGAGATAAGAGAATCACAACTTTCCTGCCTGGCTTGTTTGATCTTCGATCCTCAGATCTCAGCCTCCTGAGTAGCTAGGATTGTAGACATAAGCCACTGGCACCAAGCTTTTCATTGTTTTATTATTATCTTAGGTAGTTGTACAAAGAAGTTTCAATAACATATCACTTTGTGAGTACAGGGCACCTCCATCATTATCTCCCCTTCCATCATTCTTCCCTATCTTTCCCAAACCTACCACCCCTTCAAATTATCTGTTTCCATTTTCACATACATACATTGAATATTAGGGCTGTATTCAATTACTCTTTCTCTTTCCATTCTTCTCTCCTCTTTCCCTTGACTGTCCTTCCAGCCCTAACACAGGTTCCAGCTTCCTGGTATCTTTAGTAGCATTTTTTTATGTCATAGATTTTAGGAGGGCAGCTATGAGAATTTAAGTTGTCACAAAACCTTGTCATGGGAAAAAATGTACTACTTCACCAACAATCAATGAAAAAAAAAAAAACTTGTGAAATAAGTCCAAGAAAATTGCTTGTGTTTTTCATCTAAGACTTCAAAGCTTTTCATAAAAAACAGTTTTTCAAAAAAAAATCCTTTCTGCCATAGCTAATAGTTAATAAAGGACTTGTTATTTTTTTACAATAAGAGACTTATATTAACAACCTCTGGACAAGAAGCATGAGATAATACATAAAACTATTACAAATAGCGTAGGATAGGTTTCTACTCATTTATTAATTTACAACAAATGTATTGAGTTTCTACTCTTCCTGAGGCTTTATTTTCAGCACCAGAGACACCATACTGGATATAACTCCTCTTTCTTAAGTAGTTACAAAAGATGCGACACACGCCAGGTACACAATATTTGTTGAGTGAAAAATTGATTATAGCTAAGAAATCATTAGAGTATGATAAAGATTTATGTTTTATAAAATTCGGTAAAATCAAGAAGGAAGTTGCACAATGTAGGCAGGTGGGGGAATTTGTCTTGGCAATCAAGGTTAAAATACTTGTGCATTCACAATGAATTAATGCTGGGAAGTACTAGGGAGTGAGTACCAGCAAGGTAGCACCTTTCTACCCTCTGTGGCCCCTATTTGCTGCCCACTGGTATGGAGACAAGTGCCATCCTGCCTCTACCATCACACCTATTTGCAACCAATAACTTAATTCATCTGCAAGTAATTTAGTTTTATCATTTTGTCTCCAAAAACTATTTCAGCTCCTGAGGCCATTATATTAAAAGTAAGAATTTTATCAAATGTGATGGAAGCTTTAGTTCATAATAATTGGGTTAGAGTTTTATTACATATATACATATATTAACAGTATGAAATGTTTCACTGTGATAACATTTTATGTCACCTTATTTATTTTATTGGTACCAGGACTTTCATAGGCTTAAGCATACATTCTACTGCTGAGCATTTTAAATCTCATTTTAAATCTCATCTTCATAGAAATCTTTAATGAGTTTCCTCCTTATGATATTACCTATAGTTGCAACACCTAATGTTATGATTTAGGTGAATTCCCTAAATTCATGTGTTGAAATTTTAATTAATTAATTAATTAATTTTTGTTGGTCATGGGGCCTGAACTCTAGCTGTTCCTCCATGCTGTCCCTCAGCTCTTCAGCTCAAGGCTAGAGCTCTACCACTTGAGCCACCGTGCCACTTCTGGTTTTCTGGTGGTTTATTAGAGATAAGAGTTCATGGACTGTCCTGCCTGGGCTGGCTTTGAACCGAGATCCTCAGATCTCACCTTTCTGAGTAGCTAGGATTACAGGCGTGAGTCACCAGCCCCCGACTAGAGGATTAAGATTTTTTTTTTCCAGTCGTGGGGTCTGAACTCTGGGCGCTGTCCCTCAGCTCTTCAGTTCAAGGCTAACACTCTACCACTTGAGCCACAACCCCACTTCTGGCTTTTTCTGCTTATGTGGTGCTGAGGAATCAAACCCAGGAAGGGCCTCACGCATGCAAGGCAAGCATTCTACCACTGAGCTACCTTCCCAGCCCTATTTATTCTATTTTTAAGTGGGGTCTTTGGGAAGCATTTAGGATTTGACAGGGCCACGGGAGTGAGACCCATGGATAGTTTGGTTCTTTTTGTTAGTTGGTCTTGTGCCTGTCTTGGGATTTGAACTCAGAACCTTGGTGCTCTCTCTGACATTTTTTTTTGCTCAAGTCTAGTGCTATACCACTTAAGCCACAGATCCACATCCAGCATTTCTGAGTGGTTTGTCGGAGATAAGAGTCTCAAAGACTTTTCTACTTGGGCTGAATCTGAACTGAGATCCAGAGTCCAGCCTCCTGAGTAGCTATTACAGGTATGAGTCACTAGAGCTGGGAGATTTATAGAAGAAGAAAAGCTAGTAAGCTTGCTCTATCTCACCATGTGAGGTCCGTGTCACCCCAAGACTGAACTATTCCCACTAGTAAAATGGAGCCCATCAAATGCAGCCATCAAAATAAAACTTTATACTTTTGTATGTATATGTGTGTGTGTTGGAGGGGTCTCTCGTGGGTTTCTCCCATGGCTAGTGCTCTATCACTTGACTTATGCCTTCATTTTTAGCTTCTTTGCTGGTTAATTGGAGATGGAGTCTTTCAGACTTTTCTACACAGACTGGCTTCAAACTAAGATACTCAGTTCTCAGCCTCTTGAGTAGTAGGATTATAGGGTGAACCACCAGCATCCAGCTTAGAACTTTGTTGTATAAATTTTATAGCATAGTATTGCTACAGGAACTAAAAAACAATTAAGACACCCCTCAAGAAGTCGAACATTCTTGTATTAGCCAGAATTCTCTAGAGGAACAGAAATAGGATGCACACTCACATTGCACATATACACATACACACATACATATTGAAAGGTTTATTTTAAGAAATTGGCTCACGCAATTGTGGGGGCTGTAAAAGTCCAAAATTTGCATGGCGAGTCAGCAGGCTGGAATTCCAGCAGGAGCTGAAGTTGTAGACTTGAGTGTAAAGGAAGTTTGGAGGCAGAATTCCTACCTTCCAAAAATACTTAAGTTGATTGAGGACCACCCACATTATGGAGAGTAATCTGCTTTATCTAGCCTCTGGATTTAAATGGTAATCACATCTTAAAAAAAAAAAAAACCTGTATATCTACTAGTGTTTGAACAAACAACTTGGCAACAAAGCCCAGATAAGTTGACTTACAAGCCAAAAGAGTCCAGTTCTTATCAACCTAGCATCTAAATAACTCCTAAATCATACTTAATCACCAAATAAAGACATTAATGAGGTGACACTTCTAACATAAATAACACAACTAAGCGCTTACAACAACTAATAACTAACATGGTCTAACACAACTAAGAGCACACTGACCTTTTTCCTAGAAGAGAATGCAAAGTCCTGGGGTAAAGTTCACAATAATGTAAATACTACCATGGGAGGTTAACAGTGCTTAAATACTACAACGTAAAGTTAGTGTACCTTGTATTATATAGCAAAGGGATATGAGGGGAGAAACAGTGTATGCATGTAGGGAAAATATCTAAGAAATTAAATAAGAAACAATAATACTACTACAACAGCAATCCTTATTTCTGGCACTTAGATGTGGGTCATGGTAATTATAACCATTTTCTTCTACAATATAGTCTAATTCCCTTTGCACTTCAAAAGCACCTCCCTCATCTGGCTATGATTATTTACCTGGTGGAGTGATCATTCATGAAGAATCTAGGCCATTAGTGGTCATATTTAAATTAAGTTGTCATACTTTCCCATTGACATCAATCTAGGCCATGTTTGAACCAACAGTATTTCTAATGGATATCTTGTACTTCCATAGGTATTTGGTAACCAACTTCCCTTTTGACAATCAAGATTGATCACTCCTCTCAGCACAGTATATTAACTTCCTTCCTTGTCTGCTATTTCAAAGGTATCAGAAGTTCAAAGTGACCAGGTAGCAATGTTAACTCTGTGTGTGTGTGTGTGTGTGTGTGTGTGTGTGTGTATGTGTGTGTGTGTGCGCACGCGCACTCGCAAATGCACCACTAGTGGGGCTTGAACTCAGGGCTTCATGCTTTTGCTTGGCTTTCACTAAGGAATGTTGCTCTATCACTTAGATCAATGGATGCCTCAACTGAGTCCCAAAGCTGCCAACAGTGGAGAACAACTCTGAGTCCCCAATGTGGTGCCAGTTCTCAAAGTGATCAGCCAGATACCTGGTAGCAGGTTGATTCCACTAGACCACTAGACCACTTCCATCATGGGAAAAGAAAAGAAGCTTATGGTCATTAATGTAATAGACACTCTAGATATGGTTGGCTTCACTGTGCATAATGCTTCTGTAAAAACTACTCTTTTGGAGCTGGGTACTGGTGGCTCATGCCTGTAATCCTAGTTACTTAGGAAGCTGAGATCTGATTAACATGGTTCCAAGGCAGTCTGGGCAGAAAAGTCCTTCTGAAATTCTTATCTCCAATAAACTATTCAAAAAGCTGGAAGTGGAGCTGTGGCTCCAGTGGGAGAGCACTAGCTTTGAGCGAAAGAGACTTGGGATTTGCACCAACGCCGTGAGTTCAAGCCCCAGGACCAGCAAAAACAAAAACAAAAAGCAAAACCAAAACCCTACCCTTTTGGATTATTTTACTCAGGAGTACTATCTCCTTGTAAACATACTTACACAGCTGGCACTGGTGGCTCACTCCTGTACTCATACCTACTCAAAAAGCTGTGACCTGAGAATTTTAATTCAGAATCAGCTGTGGTTGGAATATCAATGAGACTCTTATCTCCAATTAACTACAAAAAGAAAGCACTGGAAGTAGCTTAAGTGGTAGAGTTCCAAGCTTGGGCAAAAAAATAAAATAAAATAAAATAAAATAAAGGACAGCACCCAGGCCTTGGGTTCAAGCTCCAGTATTACACAGTAATGAAGCAGGAGTTAAAATACTCTAATTCAAACTTTGGTAACAAACAAAAAAGTAGTATTCTGTTAGATACATTAGTTTTAATAATTTGTGCTGTAATGCAATAAGATCTTATTCATAAATCACTACAGGGTTAGAGTCAAGTAATCTATCTGAAATAATAAAAGGAGAGCAGTGATCAGTATGCTTTCTATCAGTGTATATAATAGGTTGGCAGTGACAAGCTGAGGTGTAATTTCAGGTGTAATTTCAAGGTTTTTTTTTTGTTGTTGTTAAAAATAGGACAAAAGAATTTTCTAGAACGTTATGAAGAGTTAGCTACTCCTTACTGAGAAAACTCTGCCAGTGTTTTGCTTTGATTTCGCTATTGGATTTTCCTTTATTTTTATTTTTTTTGTATGTTAAATTTTAAGTAGAACCCCTTAAAACTTAAAAGAGGACAAGACAAAAGGTAAGAAACAAGGAAGTGAATTTGATCAAAGTACATTATAGGCATTTATGGAAATATCACAATGAAACCCCTTTGAACAATTAATATATATTAATAAAAAAGAAAAGAAATAACTCGGGGAATTTACAATTCCATGTGAAGTTTTTAGTTTTGGTCTGTTCATTTCTAAAATAATGTTTTTTTAATGAACCAAAATGATGGATTTTGTTATGTGGCATATTTTAAATAAATAGCCAACAAAAAATCTGTTCAGTTTCGTCCATTTATAAGTACAATGCTATTATGTATATTTTTTGTTAAAATTTATTTTTTCTTTAAAAACATTATGATACTCTTAGCTACATTATAAAGCTGTTAGGAATGGCTATCCCTGTCCTTTCCCCCTTTCCTACAAATTATTTTACTCTTCTATCCAATTATCTTTTCCTCTTCGGGGTGTGTGTGTGTGTGTGTGTGTGTGTGTGTGTGTGTGTGTGTGTGCTAGTCCTGGAGCTCATATCTGGGCTCTTGTGTGTGTGTGTGTGTGTGTGTGTGTGTGTGTGTGTCTGTGCTAGTCCTGGAGCTCATATCTGGGCTCTATCCCTAAGCTTTTTTCCCTCTTTTTCAGATCTCAGCACCTTGAGGAGCTAGGATTACAGGCATGTACTAACATGCCCAGCCCTCATAGATTTTTATTGCTTATTTACTTTGTGTGTGTGTGTGTGTGTGTGTGTGTGTGTGTGTGTGTGTGTGAGCTTGAATTCAGGGCATGGGTGCTGTCCCTGAGTTATTTTGCTCAAGGCTAGCACTCAACCCCTTGGAGCCATATTTCCACTTCTGGTTTTCTGGTGGTTGATTGGAGATAAGAGTCTCATAGACTTTCTTGCCTGGGCTAGCTTCAAACCTTGATCCATAAGTCTTAACCTCCTGAGTAGCTAGTATTACAGATGTGAGCCTGGCTTGTTTACTTATTTTTACTTTGACTGACTATGAAACTAAACTCTCTTTTCCTATCATTCTGACTAGTTGTGTCATCTTTTTTTTTAACTACCTTTTAGAATCAATTGTTAAACAGTTTGTGCATTTCAAGCTTTCCTTAAATTTGATGGCAATTTCAAATGACTTTCTCTTGCTACTGATACAGCTGTGGTATCTGGATAAACTTTTCCCCCTTGACTCTCAATTA
The DNA here is from genome assembly GCF_000151885.1 of Dipodomys ordii. Taxonomy (NCBI): domain Eukaryota; kingdom Metazoa; phylum Chordata; class Mammalia; order Rodentia; family Heteromyidae; genus Dipodomys; species Dipodomys ordii. The sequence goes on from NW_012267325.1 coordinate 890,741, forward strand.
AACATGAATTAACACTAGTTTTATTTTGTATTTTTTTCCATTGGTGAAGAGGGAACAGAATGCTTTGCTCATGGAAGGAAAGCACTCTTACCACTGACCTACACTCTCCTACTTACTATCCTGTTTTAAACCTGATTTAGAGATAGTGCAACAGAATTATACTTGATTAAGGTACTTATTCAAAGGAAATCTATGTTCACACCTCTGTTACACACACATTACTTTATCTTTACTGGAGTAGTTAGCTCCTATTACTAGATTACAAGCCCCTTATAAACAGGAACCACATTGAAATCTCCATGGTCTGGCATAGGACAGATTTTTAAGGAACAAATAGTTAATGCATGTATGAGAACAAAATTATTTGTATAATTTCTATGGTCTTCTCCAAAGAACACTTCCTCTGCCAGCTCCAAATGATACCAAATGAAATTTCTTTTACAAATGCCAATCTTTTACATTCCCAACTGGACTTATTTTACAACAAAAATAACCTTAGAAAAACACATTCAGCTTGACCTCTTCATCCAAGACAAAGTTTTCAATCGTGGCTGAGGATGAGAATTTTGTCTCTTGGCAGTAAAAATGTTAGAACCCCTTCATTAAAAGGGGGAACCCCCCCAAACCTCTTGCCCTGTGATGGGTAGAGCAACACAGTATCAAGATAGGAGTAACTGATGGCACATCCTAAGAAGCCAGAAGAAAAATGAGGTTCCCCCCACGCTGTGATAGGGAAATTCTTTATAGGGAAAGAAGGTTGAGGAGTTTGGGTGGAGTCCAATCATCCCTTTGGAAGGCTGGATTTGGCCATAGAGGGGAGTTTTCTTTAAGGCATCTATTGTCTTCAAAAATTAAGAAGAAAAATTATGACTACTTTTTAAACAGGCAAACTTTAAAGAGGAAATAAATTAAAATTAAAAAATTTAATTGAGATCAGGGACCTCAACAAATACAAGTAAAAAGGCCCTTCGTGTTTCTTGGGCTTTTTACAAAAATACAACACAGGCAAGTAAAGAGAGTACATATTGCTAGGTGTGCAGGCTAATAGACTAAGAAGAAAACAACAAAGAACAAGCATTGACAGGCAGAACTTGAGAGAATGACAAATGTTTCAAAGATTTCCTGTTCTTTAAATTTGTGACTCTACTTAATTACTCATAAAACTATTTGTCAACATGGAGGAAGAGCAGAAGAATGTTCAATGACTTGTAAGTATAAGTGTTCTGAACTTGAAGCCTGAAGTTCTAGGACTACTTTACTTACTAACATGCTTTTGATCTTTAGGTGAGTCTCTTCATGTCTCTGGGGCTCAGTTTCATTGTTAAAATTAGGGACTTGAAATCTTCAATGAAATGAATGTTTCATTCAGAACCCCTGAAAAGAATAAACATGTATAACCCACTACAGGTCTTCTTGTTTCATCTTAACTAGCTATGTTGTAGTATGTGAGTTCTCTCTCATCAAAGTTAAGTCCATGAGCTGTCATTCCTTTTTTGCTTATGGTGGGGGAGAGGGGCAGGGGGAGAGGCTTGAATAAGGGATTCTGGAGAGTTGAACCCAGGACCCTGTAAATGCTTCATACTCTACCATTGAGTTACAATCCCCCAAGTCTTGTTTTTATTGCTGTAGTTTTTGTAGCTTGTTTTATTTATGACAGTATTAGGGCTTGAACTCAGGGCTTTGATCTCTTGCTTGGCTTTTTTTGCTCAAAGCTAGTACTTTACCACTTGAGCCATACCTCTACTTCTATTGTTTTGCTGGCTAATTGGAGATAAGACTCTCATGGATTTGTCTACCTTAGCTTCTTTTAAACCAGATAGCCTCTTAAGTAGTTAGGATTACAGATACAAGCCCCCAGTGCCTGGAATGTTTTTGCTTTTTAAATATAGTTAAGCTTGGGGCTGGGAAGGTGGCTCAGTAGTAGAGTGCTTGCCTAGCATGCATGAGGTCCTGGATTCAATTCCTTAGTGCCACATAAACAGAAAAATCCAGGAATAGTACTGTGGCTCAAGTGGTAGAGTGCTACCCTTGAGCAAAAAGAAGCTCAGGAACAGTGCCCAGACCTTGAGTTCAAGCACTGAGACTGGCAATAATAATAATAATAATACAGTTAAGCTCAAATTTCACTATATAGATACACACATGTATGTGTATAATGACATTATGATTTATATATACATATGTTTGTATATATATGATGCTAAATAGGTATTTTTATTTTAATAGCTACATAATATCTAGTCATATGGCCATATTCTAATGTATTAACCCAATTCTACTTTGAGATAGTCATGGTACAGCTCAGTAGGTTTTTTCGTGTGTGTGTGTGTGTGTGTGTGTGTGTGTGTGTTGTCTGTGTGTGTGTGTGTTGTCTGTATATGTGTTGGTCCTGGGACTTGAACTCAGGGCCAGGGCACTGAGCTTCATTTTGCTCAAGGCTAGCTCTCTATCACATTTGCCACAGCACTGCTTCAGGTTTTTTTTTCTGAGTAGTTTTGTCGATAAGTCTCACGAACTTTCCTGCCTAGGCTGGCTTTGAACCATGATCCTCAGACTTTAGACTCCCGAGTAGCTAGAATTACAGGCTGAGCCACCAGCATCTGGCTGTTTTTTTTTTTTCCTGTACAATACTTTATTCCTCCTTCTTGGCTTTCTATAAAGACAAAGAATTCTTCATGTTTCCTATTTGAATCATTTAGCATATAGTGATCCAAACATAAATATCTCAGCCTGTTTTTTTTCCATTTCTGTGCTATAACTGAAATACCACAGACTGAGTTATTTGTTTGTTTGTTTATTTATTTATTGTCACTTGTGGGGCTTTAACTCTGGGCCTGGGCACTGTCCCTGCACTCTTCAGCTCAAGGCGAGCGCTCTACCACTTGAGCAACAACACCACTTTCGGTTTTCTGGTGGTTTATCAGAGATAAGAGTCTCACGGACTTTCGTGCCCGGGCTGGCTTTGAACCATGATCCTCAGATCTCAGCTTCCTGAGAAGCTAGGATTACAGGTGTGAGCTACTGGCGCTGGGTGAGTAATTTATTTTCAAAAAGAAGTTCTTTGAGATAAATATATCTCAAATCCTGGTGGCTGAGAAATCCAATGCTGAAGGCCATTTCTGGTGAAAAACCTTTTGCTGGTGGACATTCTGCCAAATCCTGAAACAGCATAGGGTATACACACAGTGACAGCAGCACCCCAAAGGAGGGGGCAAAACTGCCTTTTATAACAAATCCACATTTGATATAACCCATCAAGCCAGGAATCTGTAGATATATGTATCCATTCCTAAGGGCAAGCCCTCATAACCCCCATGAAGGTCTCACCTTAATATTTACTAAGGGGGATAAAATTTCAGCATAAATTTGCATGGCAACATTCAAACTATGGTCATTAATTTTATGTGTGTATGCCAGTCCAGGGGCTTGAACTCAGAATCTGGATGCCATCCTTGAGCTTTGTTGCTAAATGCTAGTGCTCTACCACTTGAGCCACCCACTACTAGCTCTTTAGAGGATAATTGTAGATAAGTCTCACAGATTTCTTGTCTGGGCTGACTGGGGACCTTGATTCTCAGATCTCTACCTCTTATGTAGCTAGGATAATAGACATGAGCCCCAGGCTCTGTGGCAATAATATTTTTCTATAAGATGTTAAATGGTATCTTGGTTATACAAATCACAATTTATACTCTCTGGAGAACTGGGGCTAAAGAGAGGGCCAAAATACCAAATTTTCCTGAAGGTCTGCTCCATGTAAGGTGATTGCCTTTAGTAAAGACATTCATCACTAGCCAGCAAGGTAACTATTCTATCTGCTTTCTGATGTTGTTGGTGGTGGTGGGGATTGAACTCAGGGCCTGGGCTCTGCCCCTGAGCTTTTTTGCTCAAGGTTAGCATTACACCACTGAGCAACAGCTCCAGTTCCAGTTTTTGAGTGGTTAATTGGAGCTAAGAGTCTCACGGAGACCTTTATGCACAGGTTGGCTTTGAATCATGGTCCTCAGGTCTCACCCTTCTCAGTAGTTAGGATTATAGTATGACCCATCAGCACCAGCTTTTATTCACTATTTGAAGTAATACACTGGGATTCTAAGGAACCAAAGTAACTGGCTAGCACTGTGTGGTACCTGGATTTTAACTGAGTCTGATTTCTCTATGTAACTGCTAACAAATGAATGGCCTGGCTGTGTCTGAATAAAACTTTATTGAATGAATGCTGGATTTTAATTCATTTTATTTTCATTGCTCACAAAGTATTCTCCATCTTTTATTTCCATCCACCCTCATACAAAGGCAGTGAAGACCATAGTTTGCATGTCTCCTTAACCCTCGCAAGGGTGTTGTTTCAAATGTAAGGCTTGCTAAGGTGGATGAATGATTAGGTAAATGTGATAATACTCTACTCCATTAGGATAATTCTAAAGAATATACATGAAACAGAGATTTCAACCATTATACCTCTTTTAAAAATATATTGTAAAGATACTGTATAGAGGGGTTACAGTTACATGAGTAAGGTAATGAGTATATTTCTTATCGAAATATACGCTGTTACCTCCTCCTTTGATTTTCCCCTGCTATCCCTTCCCTTCCCACCTTCCCACCTCCTCCCTCCCCCTCTGAAGTTGTAAAGTTTGTTTTCAACATAGTATCTTGTATGTCTTATTGTTACAACAGGTCAACCTGTATCCTTGTTTCAGCATTTTGTTATTACCTTCCCCTCCCCAAATTAGAAAGTATATAGAAAATGCAGGGCACCGGAATCAAATACAGTGACAACAGGGGTTATACCATGGGGGAAGAATATACAAAAGAAACAAAAAAATCACATGGTACATTGTATTATTTACATATGTTGAGATCAGGTGATACTGAAATACATCTCTATTTATACATTGTGGAATGATCAAATCAAGCTAGTTAGCATATCTATCACTTCAAATATTTACTATTTCCTTGAGGAAAGGTACCTAATGATTTGGATCCGGAATGTCTCTTTGAAAGTCAATGTGTTAAAGGCATTGTCCCCATCCTGTACTAGGGGAAAAGGGTGAACCTTTAAGAGGTGGGTCCTAGTGGGAGGTTGTTAGATCACTGGGGAATGAACTCAAGGAGGATTGTGGGACTCCACTTCTTTTCTCTGATTTGTTTCCTGGCTATGATCTAAATAGTTTGGTCTCTCCTTGGGCTCTTACCATCATATGCTACCTTGCCACAGTGCCAAAAGTAGCAGGAACAATGAATGGATCATTAACTGGAACCACCCAAACTGTGAGCTGGGTAAGATTTTATTTTTCTTCTCTTTTCCTTTCCCTTTCCCTTTTTCTTTTCCTTTCCTCTTTCCTTTTTCTTTTATTTTCCTTTTTTTGTGCTGGTCCTGGGGCTTGAACTCAGGGCCTGAGCCCCATCCTTGAGCTTTTGTGCTCAAGCCTAGTGCTTTACCACCTGAGCCACAGTCCTACTTTTGGATTTGGGTTTTTGATGGTTAATTGGAGATAAAACTCTCATAGAACTCCCCTGTCCAGGCTGGATTTGAACAATGACTGATTCTCATATCTCAGGATTGCAAGCATAAGCCACCAGCACCCAACTTAACCATTTTCTTTTTATAAATGAATTATTTCAGATATTTTGTTATAGGCATGGAAAGCTGGCTACCATATGTACACAGTTATTATACACTAGATCACCAGAACTGTATGACTTATATAACAATTATTAATTATCATTGGCAGAGTACTTGCCTAGCATAAAACTCCAAGTTTGACACCTAAAGCTGCAGAAGAAGATACTTTTTAGAGTCTTTAAAGACCAAGCAATAATTATCTCCCCTTTCCTCCATAGCAGCAAGTCAGTGAACATTCTTTGTTTTCTAGAGGACAGACACTAGGTATGAAACATCTTGTTATTTCCTCTCCATTCTAACTGTGTCTGTAACCATCTTCCACGGAGACCTCTCAGTACCTTTGGGTCACCCCATTGAAGACTGCCTACCACCTTCAAAAACTCTTTTCACTGACCTAAGTTTAGATTTTGAGGCTTAAACAAGTTCTACCCCACCATCACCCACTTAGAGTCACTTGAGTTGGGCTCCACCCAGCCACATCCTATTCCTTTTCCTGCCTCAGTTCCAATAATCCTGTCACCTCAACAGGATCTGTTACCTCTTCACTTCCCTTTATGCATATCAAATCCTCATTTTTCTTCTCCTCTAGCCTAAAGTGTAGTATCAGTCCTGATTCTTTTTTCCTACCTTCTTGGTTTTCAGAGTAGAAGGAAGATGCCAGAGGTAGAGAAGACTTTTTGGGTGCTTATATATAACAACAAGTAAATAAATCTGGACAGCTTACAATAACAGTAATATACTTTAAAATTCTGTATTATTTTCTAAGAAGAAAAAAAAAGAAGATGAATTGAACCTCATCACTTATGCCACCAATCCGCTGCCCCTCAAGGCAATTTCTCCCACAAAATCCCTCCTGAACTTCAGGACTAGGGACTTCTGTGTTCTATGACCTGTAGGCATTTCTCTAGGACAGTTAGCTTCCCTAACTTCATCTGCTCTTCCAAGCATCAGTTCCAAGAGTGTCAGAGGAAACAATGTGAATACAGCCCAATTTCCCCAAATTGTCTGGACTACAGCTTCCATTTCCTTCAGCTCATTCAAATCTTTTTTTTTTTTTTGAAAAAAAAAAAGTAGTTGCCAGATAGGCAGCACAGTTTCTATCCATAGTTGGAGATAATTGGTATCTTCTGGACCAAAAGGGGAGATAACCTAGAACTTTTTCCAGGAAACTAGACAAGTGGCTCACCTCCATGAATGACAGGCTGAACCAAAATGCTCTCACAAGTACTGAACGTGTACATGAACAAGAAAGAACAATGTGCATATGACACAACCTGGTGAAAACATTCATAGTAAAGAGATAACTAGGAAAAAAGACTGTGTTGTATAAACAGTAACAAGATTAATAGTAACAAGATTAATCTGTTTTTTGTAAAGTATTCATACAGTTACATGAACTTGGACTGAATAAATCAATTCAAATTGACTTAGCTCTGGGCACAAGTATTTATCCTAAGAACTGACTAAAAGACCAGCAGAAACAGTAGTTCGGCTTTTGTGTGTTGAGACAGGCTGTCCCTGGGTTGTCTAGGCAGTTCTCAAACTCTTAGGCTTAAATGATGCTCTTGCCTCAGCACATATCACTATGCTTGGTTGATGTAGTCACACTTTAAGTTAAAGTTGTGTTGTACTATGGACCTTGTGATACGTGGCATGTGGCTGACCAGAAAGTTTTAGTGAGTAGTTCTTTCATCTACCCGTTCAATATTATTTGATCTAAGTTCCTAGAGGTCAGGGTCCAGGACTATGCATCTTTTTGTCTTGTTTTTTCTTTCTTCTTTTCTTTTTCAGACACAACATGTCCTCAAATCCCTGGACTCAAGTGATCTTCCTGCTTTAGCTTCCTGAGTACAGGGGCTGCAGGCCAATTTCACTGTACCTGGCTTATTTATCTTTTAATTTGTTGTTTCTTGTACTGTGCTTGGCATTGTAGTAAACTCAATATATATATATATATATATATATATATATCAGATAAATATATGATAAGTAAGTAAATGAATGAGTGAATATGGGAGGAGCTGAATGAGACACTGTAAAACTCTGAACTAGTTTTGTTTGTGAACCAAGAAAGAGTAAATTATACTCAATACTGCATTCTAATTATGTGAATACTGTTAATCTGATACTGTGGCTTTGTTCATGAACCAAGAAAGAATATGTTATGTTCAATACCAATTGCAAGTATTTCAATAATGCTAGTCTGGTGCCATGTAAATGGTAATTCTTGATTACATATGAGATAGACTATATGCTGTGTGTGTGAGTGCACATGTGTGCTGGTCCTGGTGCTTGCACTCAGGGCCCGGACACTGTATTTGAGCTTTTTTGCTCAAGGCTAGTGCTCTACCACTTGAACCAAGCTCCATTTCCAGCTTTCTTTGTGTGTGATTAGTTTTTCCTGCCCAGAATGGCTGACAACCACGATCTTCAGCTCTCAGCTCATGAGTAGACAAGATTACAGTCATGAGCCACTGGCACTCAGCCTTTCATATGATACTTTTATTTTCTTACCCAGCTGAAAATTAGAGTTTATTACCATATTAAATAGTAGAGCCAGTGTTTATAGTTTTTTTTAAAAATGGCTATAAAGTTAGTTTTCAGTGGGGAAAAATAGTACAGTATTTCATTAAAACAGAGAAACTAGTCAAAAGAAAATTAGACAGACTCAGAAGAACCTTTGTATAATTTTACTTTTAAAAGGAAGATAAAAATCTTACCATACTTAGAATTGTGTCTGAGTATGAGTAGTGATGTGTTATAATTTTCTTTTGTCATTGTTTATTCCTTTTTTAATTTTAATTTTATTGTCAAGGTGGGGTTAGTACAGTGGGGTTACAGTTACATAAGTAAGGTAGTGATTACATTTCTTGTCTAACTTGTGACCCCTTCCCTCATTTTTCTCCCTCTTTCCCTCCCCTTCTGTCATTGTTTTATTTCTGTACCTTTGTCTTTTTTTTTTTGGTCAGTATTGGGGCCTGAACTCTGGGCCTGGGCGCTGTCCCTCAACTCTTCAGCTCAATGCTAATGCTATACCACTTGAGCCACAACGCCCCTTCCAGCTTTTTCTGCTTATGTGGTGCTGAAGAATCGAACCCAGGGCCTCATGCATGCAAGGCAAGCACTTTACCATGGAACCACCTCCCCAGCCCCAATCTTTGTCTTATAAATAAGTTTATCTGATTTAGGTAGGGGCAGGAGAAGCACAGAAAAGGTGGGTGAACCAAGGGTGAACCAAGTCAGCAGAGATACTCACTAGACACTATGTTGTCACTTGGTAGGGGAGGGGGAGGGAGAGGGAAAGACTGGGACCAAATGAGGGAGGAGGTAACATTGTTCAAAAAGATATATACTCATTGTCTTACTTATGTAACTTTAACCCTCTATACAATGAAATTAAAAAACAAAAACAAAAACTAAAATCAAATATATGGCATATGATATGTTCTTTTCAGCTATCCATCTTACAGTTATATTTAAAAGTGGTTCTTAACCATTCTGAATGCTCTTCATGAACTGTCTTAAGGTGACAAGGATTTCAGTAACTATTTCCCACTTTTGACTTACTGGAGCACACTGTGCTGGCCATTGGCTGGAGGACAGAGATGCTAGGGGAGTAGTCCTGTGGACTGTCAATGAGAGAAGACCAGAGACTAGGTGAGGAGTTGTCCTGTAGCAAGATAACACAGCAACCACTCTGTAGATAAATCAGAGACTTGCTGCATGCTCTCTGTGTGACCACCTACCATGTGCCAAGTCCTGCCAACTGTGCCAGAAGCAGCTAGAACAAAAGGCATCACTTCATTGAAGTCAATCATAGCAGGTTTTTGTTGTTGTTTTTCTGGTACTGGGGATTGAACCCAGGGCCTCAAGCAAGCTAAGCAAATGCTCTACCACTAAAGCCACATGTCTCCTCCACCCCCTTGTTTTTTGCATCTGATTTTTGGGCAGCACTAGGGATTGACCCCAGTGATTTGCTATTACAAGACAAGCACTCTATCATTTGATCCATACCAAACCCTTTCCTTTTTTGCTTCCTAGACTAAATCTATGTGATACACATGGGTGGGTAATTTCTCCTAGTGTTGTGATGATTCTAAATCATACTCATGAATCTTGTCTGGTATTTCACTATTTTCATTCAGAGAAAGGCTGAAATTCACTAAACAGCAGTAATGGAAAATACCAAATTAACAGGTGAGAGGAATAAAAATTAATAAATGTGAAGTGTCAAATTTTAATTACCAAATTCAAGAGCAAAGGATTAAAAATGAAGATCACAGAGGTAGTAGTATAAGATGTCTTGTATACTCAAAAACAATGTGTGGTTTCAGTCAATTTTTCATGTTTTAGTTAAAGGGTCTTTGCCTTGGTTTTTGTTTTGTTTTGTTTTTGTTTTTTAATTTGTGCCAGTCCTTGAATGCAGGGCTTGGATACTGAGCTTTTGTGCTGAAGGCTCTGCCCTACCACTGTGAGCTACAACTCCATTTCCACTTTTTTTCTTTTTTTTTTAGTAGTTAATTGGAGATAAGGGTCTCATAGACTTTCCTGTCTGGGCTGGCTTTGAACCACTATCCTCAGATCTCAGGCTCCTGAGCTAGGATTACAAGCTTGGACCACCAATGCCTGGCTGCCTTTGGTTTTTGTTTAATTTTTTAATTTTTAAAAAATGTTTGTTTGTTTGTTTGTACTGGGGATAGAGCCCAGGACCTTAGCATGCTAACGACACATCATAAGCCCCCCATTGACTAACAATCTCCAGTCCTGCTTTTATGCATTTTTTAAAATAGCAGTCAAGTTGCAGCTATGAATTGGAATATACAGCAAGGCAAACAAGATGTAGGAAACTATACAAAAAAAAAGAACAAGAAAAACTGTGCTAGCATTTAGTAAAAGTTTCTAAAATTTTGAATTTATCTCACAAATAAAATGAGATGCAAAATCTCTCCCTAGCTTGAGAAAAATAGAAAGAAAAAACCACAGGCATTTGAATACTACTTTTTTGTCGTGTTTGTTCAGTCATGGGGCTTGAATTCAGGGCCTAGGCTTTATCCTTAAGGTTTTTTCCTCAAGGCTAGTACTCTACCACTCTAAGCCACTGCTCCACTTCTGGTTTTTAGGTGGTTAATTGGAGATAAGAGTCTCATGGCTTTCCCTGCCTTAGTTGGCTTCAAACCAAGATCCACAGATCTCAGCCTCCTTTGTAGATAGGATTACATGTGTGAGCCACCAGTACCCAACTTTATACAGGTTTTTACTTTACTAATTATGTTTGCTTTTACAGCTGCAGGGCATTTTTAAAAGTCTTACAAAGGGACAATTGTCATACGATAAGTGGCACATTTTTAATTTGTGCAATTAGGTAAGTTTTATATGTATATAATCTTGAAACCATGCCCATCTTGAGGACAGTTGAGAATATATCCATCACCCCCAAGCTTCCTGTTCTTTGGGGTTCATTCCTCACTCAGATCCTTCCCACCATCTCCTTCCTTCAGCAGCCCCCATCCTGTTCACAACGATTGGTTCAGCTTTATGCTTACTAATCTACAACTAAGCTAAAATGACCCCTTTCATTTAATCAAAAACTTGTTTTATTTTTTTAACTGTAAGCAAAGTAACTGTGCCTGAGCGAGGAGGAAGGTCATTAGAAAGAACTCTTAACTGAGTAATGATCTTGAAGATTATTTTTCATAATAGCTGAATGCTAATTGGATTAAAGATTCACGAATCCAGGAAATGAAGTAAAAGAAGAGGTGTGTTGACTTCAATAAATAGTGGGCTTCCTCCCCCTCCCTATTCTCATCTATCAGCTTCTTTCTAATTAATAAATGGATTCATAAAACCTAGCCCCAAATTGAGACTGACATTGATAAATGTCAAGTAAGCTGTATATTGAAGTTGTATGTCAATAACAAAATGAAGTGGATTGTTGCAAAGGTATTGATCTATTATTACAAGATGTAAAATGTATGTATTCATATAAGTAAAGACTGGCTGAGAATACTAAAAATTACAGCAGGGCAGTTGGGTTGGGTGGTTTGTGGAATTAAGCCATTTTGTATTTTGTTTTGCATTGTGGAAAGACATTTATAATGTTTATATAGCAGCAACTTTATTTATATTCTTTTCAGTATTCATTCCGTTTTACTCAAAGTCATGTGTTTTGGGGGGGTTCAAAGTGTTCAGCACCTCATACTGAGTTTTTAAATTTTTTAAATTATTATAAAGGTGATGTACAGAGGGGGTTATAGTTACATAAATCGGGTAAGGCATACATTTCTTTTTGGACAGTGTTACTGAAGACACGTTTTTACATTTTGCTAGTACCTTTGTTTATTTTGTAAATAAACTCATTGCTTTTTTTTTTCTCTTCTCTGTCACTGCTGAGGCTTGAATTCAGAGCCTCATGTTCTCCTTTTAGCTTTTTTCTTCAAGGCTGGCCCTCTACCATTTGAGCTACCCCTTAACTTCTAACTTTCTGATGATTAACTGAAGGGAAGAGTCTCATGGACTTTACTATCTTGGCTGACTTGACCCACAACCCTCATCTCAGCCTCCTGAGTAGCTAGGATTACAGGCAAGAGCCACCAGTGCAGGGACTCATTATTATTATGTTTGTTTTTGTCAGTTGTGGGGCTTAAACTCTGGGCCTGGGCACTATTCCTTAGCTCTTCTGCTCAAAGCTAGTGCTCTATCATTTTGAGCCATAGCGCCACTTCCCATTTTCTGGTAGTTACTTGGAGATAAGAGTCTCAGGGACTTTCCTGGCCAGGCTGGCTTTGAACCATGATCCTCAGATGTCAGCCTCCTTAGTAGCTAGGATTACAGGCATGAGTTACCAGTGCCCAGCCTCATTATTCATTTTATTTTTTCTATATTATTTATTGTGTATTTATTTTATATCTTTTTGGGGGGAGGGGTCCGGTTGTGGGGCCTGAGCTCTGGGCCTGGGCACGGTCCCTCAGCTCTTCAGCTCAAGGCTAGCACTCTACCACTTGAGCCACAGCACCACTTCCAGCTCCTTTCTTTTTGCTTGTGTGGTGCTGAGGAATCAAACCCGGGGCCTCAGGCATGCAAGGCAAGTGCTCTACCACTGAGCCACCTTCCCAGCCCTCATTACTTCATGTTATAAACAATATATTTTCCCTTCTTGTGGCATTATCAAAGGTTAATGCTATACTAGGAACAAAAAACAGACAACTCAATTAGAATTATAGTATCTAAGACTAGTGCTACTTACTGATTACCAAAAGCTGTTTCTCTTTACTTTTTCTAGCTCTTTCCCTACAGAGCAAGAAGCAAAAACTCAGTATTTGTGAAAGCAAGTTGCATGAAAATGTTTTCACATGGTGAATGACTATTTCTCTCATAAAGCAAATTAGTCTTTCACGATGAAGTATTAGTTCTTCAGGCTATGTGCTTTTCAACGTGTGGAAATGCTTTACTAATTCTAATACCAATTAATCTATGTAGAGCACATGGCTAATATGTATTTTATTCATGGGTTTGTATGAAAATTTTAATTAAAGCAAATTCCAAGAGGTCTATTAGTTCTAATCAGTGTTTACATAGTCTTGGAAGATACAGCAGTGCACAATCCAATTTTTCAATTTACTGACATATGTTTAACTTGTATATTTCTTTTTCTTTTTTCTTTTTTGTCAGTCATGGGGCTTGAACTCTAGGCCTGGGTACTGTCCTTGAGCTCTTTAGATCAAGGCTAGCACACTACCACTTGAGCCACAGCGCCACTTCCGGCCTTTTTTTCTGTTTATGTGGTGCTGAGAAATCGAACCCACAGCCTCATGCATGCAAGGCAAGCACTCTACTGCTGAGACCCTCCCAGCCTACTTGTATATTTCTTTACTATTACTTGATTATTTTATTTATTTTTTAGTAGTTGTACCAAGGGATTTTAATTCAAGTCTAATTTTAAAGGTATGAAAATATTTCCAGATTCTTTCATGTTTGAAGCAAACTATTTTTTGGCAGTGGTAGGGTTTGAACGAAACAACTTATAGCTTGTTAGGAAGACACTGTACCACTGAGACACACCTCTAGCCTTTTAAAGTACTGGATATTATTATTATCATCATTATTGTTGGTCATGGGGCTTGAACTCCAAGGCCTGGCACTATCCCTGAGCTTCCTTTGACCAAGGCTAGCACTCTACCACTTTGAGCCATAGCTCTACTTCTGGCTTTTTTTGAATGATTTATTAGAGATAAGTATCTCACAGACTTTCCTGCCTGGTCTGGTTTTTTGAACCTCGATCCTCAGATCTCAGCCTCCTGGGTAGCTAGGTGTGAGCCATGGGCCCCCAGAAGAACTAGTTATTTATTTTTATTTTATTTTTTTGCCAGTTCTGTGGCTTGAACTCATGGCTTTGGTACTGTCCCTGAGCTTCTTTTGCTCAAGACTAGCACTCTACCACTTGAGCCACAGCACCATTTCCACCTTTTTCTGTTTATGTGATACTGAGGAATTGAACCCAGGGCTTCATGAATGCTAGGCAGGCATTCTATCAGTAAGCCACATTCCCAGCCCCATGACTTGATTAGTTTTGAGGCAGAGCATTACTTCCTGCCCAAGACTGTGCCTGAACCTCAATCTGCTTAATTTTCCCACTATGGCTGGGTGGACAAGTGTGTACTATAATGCCCAGCTCTTGTTTTATTCTGCTTGGGCTAGCTTCAAACCATCTTCCAAGCTAAGATTTCAGGAATGAACCACTGGTACCTGACTTGGAGTATACTTTTTAAGCATTCTTATTTAGCAGCAGATGAGGGAGAAGTAGACATTCAGACAAAGCAAATGATATGATGGGACAGTGTCATTAAAGTGAACACATATGGTCAGAGAGGAGGGAAACAGACAAGGATTGCCAAACATGGGGACAGATGACCCTCTAGCTTGGATCCAAAATGTCTCCCAAAGGCCCCTGTATGAGAGTCTTAACCTCAGTTTGTGATACTGAGAGCGGTGGAACTTTTAAGAGCGTGATCTAGTTGGAGGTCTAAGTTTTGGAGGCTATGCTCTTGAAGGGGATTATAAGAACTTAGTTTCCAGCTGGGAAGGTGGCTCAGTGGTAGAGCGCTTGCCTTGCATGCCTGAGGCCCTGGGTTCGATTCCTCAGCACACATAAGCCAGAAGAAAAAAGCCGGAAGTGGCGCTGTGGCTCAAGTGGTAGAGCACTAGCTTTGAGCTGAAGAGCTGAGGGACAGTGCCCAGGCCCAGAGTTCAGGCCCCACGACCGGACTCCCCCCCTCCCCCCAAAAAAAAAACTTAGTCTCTTGTTCTTTGCTTTGTGACACCAAAATAAGGTAAGTAGTTTTAATATTTTTGTTGTTGTTGTTGCTGGTGGTTTTGTGTGTGTGTGTGTGTGTGTGTAGTACTGGGATTTAAACTCAGGGCCTTGTGCTTGCTAGGCAGGTACTTTTCCACTTGAGCCATGACTTTTTGCTGCTTTATGTTTCAGGTAGGATCTCATGTTTTTGCCTTGCCTTTCCTACACCATGATCTTCCTATTTATGCTTCCCAAGTAGTTGGAATGATAGGTTCATGCGATCATTTTCGGCTTGTTTGTTAAGTTGGGATCTTGCTAACTCAAATCTCATAATCTCTTCCTCCTTAGTAGCTTGGATTATATGTGAACTGCTATGCTTGGGCCTTCGTTTACTTACTTTTTAAAAATATAATATTAGAGGTGGAATCCAAGGCTTAATGTATAATAGGCAAGTACTCTACCACTGAGCTATACCCAGACCAATCTGAATAGCTTTGCCACATATGAACTGTGAACCCAAATCAGATCCCTCGCCTGCGCACGCCCCTTCCCCCTCGGTTTGACATGATCTGATCTTTTGTGATAGAGTGTCACTTTTTAGTTCAGGCTGGCTTCAAACTTGTGACCTTTCTGTCTTAGTCTCCCAAGTGCTAGGATTACAAGCATAGACTACTGTAAGTACAGCTAACATTTTTTTTTTTTTTGGTTGGTCATGGGGCTTGAACTCTGGGCCTGGGCGCTGTCCTTCAGCTCTTCAGCTCAAGGCGAGCGCTCTACCACTTGAGCTACAGCGCCACCTTTGGTTTTCTGGTGGTTTATTGGAGATAGGAGTCTCACGGTCTCTCCTGCCCGGGCTGGCTTTGAACCGCGATCCTCAGATCTCAGCCTCCTGAGTAGCTAGGATTATAGGCGTGAGCCACCAGCGCCCGGCTACAGCTAACATTTTAAAATATGATTATTATCTCAGGTATGTGTGGCAGCAGAAAGCTAACACAGGTAAGTGTATGGCTAAGTTTTATATAGGCAGGGTATTTTTGCTGTTGGCAAATACTGCTAATGGAAGGATGCTGGAAGTCTAAATCTTCATTAGCTTCAATTTGTTAATAAGTTCCCTGACAGTGAGCCTCAAATGAAGAGTTTTGATTTACAAATGTAGTATGTCTGAAGATCTATGGAATTGATTTACAAATACTATAATTCTATGATATGTCTACTCTGTAAGTGTTCTGGAAGACAAGATCTTTAGGTGAGAATTGTAGTAGACCAGATAAAGTTCATACTTTTTTTGTGGTTGTTTTTTTTTCATGCCTGCATACTGTCCCAGAGCTTTAGTGCTCGAGGCTAGTTCTCTGCTACTTTAAGCCACAGCACCATTTCCAGCTTTGTTGGTAGTTAACTGGAGATAAGAGTCTCACAGTCTTTCTTGCCTGGATTGGTTTTGAATCCTGATCCTCAGATTTCAGCCTCCTGAGTACCTAGGATTACAGGTGTAAGCTACCAACACCCTGACTTTCAAAATTACTTTTTAATTTAGAGAATCCTGAGACTTACGAAGACAACAGAAATGTTCCTGAGTTAAAATTATAACACCAATCCTTTGATTTCAATTTTTGTATGTATTTCTGTCTCCTACAGTGACTTTAGACTCAGCAAACATGCAACAAACTAAGAGAAAATATAATTTAATACACTTTAAATCTATGTTTGGTTTAAGTCCCAAAATGTAAACCAAAACAACTGATTTTCATGTATTTCTTTAAGAGATTTAAGTGTTGCTTGGGGATTCTGTTATTTATATATTGATTGCAAACTATAATTGTATTAAATTAACTGAGAAAGCATGTTACAAACTGGTTTTAGCAATAACTATATTTTTACATATCTGTCTTTTGAAAAGACTGGTCTGGATATATATTTTTTACTTAGTAATATCTCAATTTCCTCATTAAGTAAGTCAGTAAATTGAATTTATAGTTTATTTCTTCTTTCCTCCCATCAAATTATATGAATAAGAAATACTGTGGTTTCATAACATAATTATATTTCCAAGAGAAAGAACATGCAAGTCTGTAGAATAATAGACAGTAGTGATTTTTTCAGATTATATTTATTGAACACCTACCTACCTCACACAGAGACTTTAAGGGATGACCGAAAAATATTTTGATTTCAAGAAAAGAATACACTTTAAAAGAAAAGAGTCTCCTTTAGGTAGAATCCATATTTAAGCAAGACAAGGTCTATATGTTCTGATCTAAATATCAAAGGTAGCTTCAGGAGCTATGTATAAGCCAGTTCAGGGCCTCTAATTCAGATATTTTCAAAGCAACAATATTACAAGCCTCAAAAAATTAGGTATATGTGGTGATGGGGATGGTTAGCTCATCAAGGGTCTCCAATCTTTTAAAAAAATTTAATTCCATTGTGTATATATACCACATTTTCTTGATCCATTCATTTACTGAGGAGCATCTGGGTTGGTTCCATATCTTAGCTATGGTAAATAATGCTCCAATAAACATAGTCGTGCTGGTAGCTTTAGTGTGGTTTTGTTTGTGATCATTTGGGTAAATGCCCAAAAGTGGGATTGCTGGGTTATAGGGGAGCTCTATGTGGAGTCTTTTGAGGAACCTTTGTACTGCTTTCCAAAGTGGTTGAACAAGTTTCCACTCCCACCAACAATGCAGAAAGGTTCCCTTCTGTCTACATCCCCTCCAGCATCTGTTGTTATTAGAGTTCTTGATTATAGCCATTCTAACTGGGTGAGGTGGTATCTCAATGTTGTTTTGATTTGCATTTCTTTTATGGCTAGAGAGGTTGAGCATTTCTTCATGTGTCTATTGGCCATCCTTCTTTCCTCTTCAGAGAAGTTTCTCTTTAAGTCTTTAGCCCACTTATTTATTGGGCAATGGTATATATACACAATGGAATTCTATGCCTCCATCAGAAAGAATGACATTACCCCATTTATTAGGAAATGGAAAGACTTGGAAAAAATTATATTAAGTGAAGTAAGCCAGGCCCAAAGAAACATAGGTCCCATGGTTTCCCTTATTTGCAATATCTAGTATATGTCTGAGTCAAGCAGAAAAGGTCAGATAAGTTGATATTAGGGGAATGAACCCCAAGATAAGTATTCAAATGTTTTTTTTGTTTTTTGTTTTCCTTTCCTGCAATTGTTTCTAACATATTTATAAGATTATTTCTTTGTTGCTTTGTATGTTCCACCTCCACAGTATAACCCCTGCTCTCACTGTATTTGATGTTGGTATAATTTGTGGAGGGCAAGGAAAAAAACAAATTAACTAGGGATACAGGTGGACCCATTGCAACAATGAGATGTACAAGTCATTATGTGGAAAAACGAACTTTACAACTTCGGTGGGGGGTGGGGGGAGGATTGGGTGGGTGGGGGGAGTATGGGAAGGGAAGTGAAGGGGAAACAAAGAGGAGGCAACAATGCTTGATAAGTGGTAGAGTACTTGCCTTGCATGTCTGAGGCCCTGGCTTTGATTCCTCAGCACCACATCAGCAAAACGAAAAAAAGCCTGAAGTGGCGCTGTGGCTCAAGTGGTAGAGTGCTAGCCTTGAGCTGAAGAGCTGAGGGACAGCGCCCAGGCCCAGAGTTCAGGCCCCACAACTGGACCCCCCCAAAAAATGTACTCGTTATCTTGCCCATGTAATTGTAACTCCTCTGTACAGTATTCTCACAATAAAAAAAACTAATTCTTATTGTTATTATAGAGATGATATACAGAGGGTTATATTTACGTAAGGTAGGTAATTTTTTCTTTACTTTTTTTTCTTTTTGAGCTGGTACAAGAGCTTGAACTTAGGGTCTAGACACTGTCCCTTAGTTTTGTTTGTTTTTGCTCAAGGCTGGCTCTCTACCACTTGAACCATAGCTCAACTTCTGGCTTTTTGGTGATTAATTGGAGTCTCACCGACTTTTCTACCTGGGCCTGCTTCAAACCTTGATTCTCAGATCTCAGCCTCCTGAGTAGCTATGTTTACAGGTGTGAGCCACTAGCACCTGATTGGGTCTGCACTCCTCAAGGTCTGAAAAGTTTCAAAGCAGAGAACAATCCTTCTAGACAGAGTTGCTCTGACTCAGAATTATAGAGTAGTAGTTTGACTAGAGAATGGAAGACAGATGTCAGAGATGGTAAGGAAGCACAAATGTCAAGACTTGCTGATTGACTGTATGTAACTGGTGTCAGAAGACTTACAGGTTTCTGGCATGACTGATGAGGTAAATGAAGTTGTCATCTCTTGACAAGAAGCAGGAGATGGACAAACACATGTGGGAGACAGTTCTGTTTGAGATATGTTTGAAGTCATTTGGGAGACTTGAAATGAAATGTCCACTAACTAGTCTGGAACTTCAGGAAATAAAATTTTTGCTAGGGTTAAAGATTTCAGATTCAGGACTAGGTCTGGAGTTTCATGCCTATGATCATAACTACTTGGGGAGTGGAGATCTGGTGGATTGCAATTTGAGGCCAAGCTTGGAAAAAAAGTTCATGAGATTCCATCAAGAAAAGGCTGGGTATGGTGGTGTGTGCCTGGCATTCTCGCTTATGTGTGGGAGCAAGAAGATAGTTGTCCAGAGTGGCCACAGCATAAAGTGAGATCATATTTCCAAGATCACTGCAAGAAGTACTGTCAGAGTAGTTTAACTAGTAAAGTGTCCACTTAGCGAGCTTGAGGCCCTGAGTTCAAGCTCTAGTCCTTAAGAAAAAAAAGATTTGACTCATTAAACAAATGAGGCTCCTTAGCATACATATATGCTGTCATGAAAATAATGGGAGTGGATAAAGTGGCACAAGGTACAAAATAAATATTTATGGGACAGGTGAATAAATGAATAATGGGAGATGGAAAGAGAAAGCGTAGAAGTCAGCTAAGAACTCTTAGCCAGGTGCCAGTGGCTCATGCCTGTAACCTTAGTTACTTAGGACTTTGAGACCTAGAGAATTAAGGTTCAGCCAGCCAAGGCCGAAAAGTCTATGAAGTTTCATCTCCCATTGACCAGCAAAAAAACCAAGTTAGAAACTTCTATATATGGACATAGGAGGTGTTTTGTGTGTGTGTGTGTGTGTGTCTGTGTGTCTGTGTGTCTGTGTGTGTGTCTGTGTATGTGTGCTGTTTGCAGTTATTTCTTTTTCCATTCATTTTTTTCCCTTTCTGATTTATTCCCTATGGTCACTTTCTTTGATTTTAGTACCCTTTGTCTTATATGTAAGTTTATCTGATTTGAAGAAGGGGAACCACAGACATGTTGGGACAAAGGGTGAACCAATGCAACAGCAATACTCAGTCGATACTATCTTGGAAATGAACTTTACAACTTGGGGGGGTGTTGGGGGAGGGAAAGCAGGAGAAAACAAGGGAGGGGGTAACATGGTTCAAAAAATACTCATTACCTTGCATATATAACTGTACATCATCTTTACAATAAAAAAAACAAGTTAGAGGTATAGCTCAAGTGGTAGAGCACTGTTGTGAGCAAGAAAGCAGAGTAAGTCCTGAGTTCAAGCCCCAATACCAGCAAAGGAAAAAAAAAAGAGCTCCCAGAGAATAGGCAATAGAGGAAGTCCAACCATAAACTCTATACATTTTAAATTGGTTTTGGTCATAGGAACACATAGTATGTAATTGAAGAAGGAATAGCAACGAAAATTAAATATAGTGCTAAGTACCAGTGGTTCACACCTATAATCCTAGCACTCAGGAAGGCTGAGATCTGAGGATCACAGTTCAAAGCCAGCCTGGGAAAGGAAGGTCCATGAGACTCTTATCTCTAATTAACCACCACAAAGCCATATGTAGAGCTGAATCTCAAATGGTAGAATGCCAGCCTTGAGCAAAAAAAGATTGGGGACAGCACCTAAACCCTGAGTTCAAGCCCCCATACCAACATGCACATGCACATGTGCATGCATATGTGCACACACAAACAAATGCACCAGATATAGTTATATAGTCCCTAAAATATATGTTTAAATCTCAAGGTCATGTATACTTGGTTCTCATTGTAAATGGAAAATCACAGTGACTCAAAGTGGTAGAGCATTAACCTTGAGCAAAAAGCTCAGGGACAGTGACCAGGTCCTGAGTTTAAGCCTAGTACTGGTACAAATAAAATACAATGTGTATGCTGTAAACGATGTCATCTTTGATAAGGATATACTCAGAGATTGCTAACCAGCTATTTTACAATTGACAACACTTCACAATTGATATCACTTTACATGTCCACCTGTTTATAATACATCCCAATCAATCTCCTTCCTCTTGAAATCTCCCTCTGTATAACTATGTAAGCTGGTATAAATAAAAATAAAGCTCATTTTAAAAAGACTGACACATTTTAGTAGATTGTGAATACACATTCTTTTTCAGCTTATAAGCCTACTTTATTAAGGAAATATGTTACCCCCTCATTTGCTGTGTAAGAAAAGAAAACTCAATGGACTCCAGTGCCTTACACCTGCAATCGTAGCTTAGCCTTAGGAGGCTAAGATTGAACAGGAAAGTCCATGAGAATCTTATCTCCAAAAATCCAGACATAGAACTGTGACTCAAGTGGTATAGCACTAGCCTGGAGCACAAAAGCTTAGTGACCAGGCCCTGAGTTTAAGCCCCAGAAAGAGAAAAGACAAGATAAATCCTAGCATGGAGCCTTAGAGTCATCAATAAATAGAGATGATCAACTATGCAGCCGGGTTTTCCATCTACGCCTTCCTGAGGAGGCAAGAAATGATGAAACCTTTTGGTAGCTCCCTGCAAGGACTAACGCTCTGATCCTTCCTCTCCTCAGCTCAGCCTGTTCTTGCCCTTTCTCTGGGTAGCCACACTGGCTACCTCAGGTCCTGGATCTGTCTCAGCTGCTGTTCTCTCTGCCTGGAACACCATTGGCCTTACTTGTCCCTCAGCCCCCAGATTAAGTGCTTTTTCTTGAAGTGATGGAATCTTCGAGCACAGGCCCTAGTCACATTCATCTGTTTGATCACTTGATCCATGTCCGTCTGTCCAGTTATCATTTGGGTTATCTGCTTCTAGACCAAGGTCTGACAACTACAGCATGCTTGGTAACTTAGCTGTGGAATGAATACATGAATTAATATGAACCAAAGAAAGTAAAGCAAAAAAAAATATCATATAAGGTATGTTTGGAAACTGGTGACAAATTTGGTTTGGCTGAAAAAGTAATTCCTAAATTTATTCTCTGAGACCACAATGATAAATAAGTAGTGCAGAAGTAATTTTATTGTGGTAAAATTAATGACTCTTATTTCCCAGTGCTTAAAAAAATAACATAATAGTGGGCAAAGCTCTCTACTTTTTAAGTTTTCCAGCTATATATGTTTCTTAACAATTGAAGCCTGTTAGATTGTATTTTCCTCTGTTAGCAAACATCAGTGAAAAATAAAATAAACAATATTGTGAGGCAAATAATGTGAGGAGAGAAAAGTTAACCAAGATGAGCATGAGAACACATCACTATTGACATGAACTCCTAGCTAGCAGATCGAACATGCCTAGAGTAGTTATATTTGTCATGAAATAAGTTGTTGATAATTGAGATGATTCCCTTTATGTGTGTGAGATGAAAAACAGGTTGGCAGAATAAAACTTCTATAGGAAAATTAAATTCATCATATGATCCAAATACCTTTAAACATTATAATTTTGCAATTATTATAGAGAAGACCTCTGGATAGTTGGATGAAATTTTCAGTGTGTGTGTGTACTTGGGCATGAATTTAGGGCCGTTCTCTTTTTTTTTGGTCATGAGGCTTGAACTCTGGGTCTTGGGTACTGTCCCTCAGCTCTTCAGCTCAAGGCTAGTGCTTTACCATTTGAGCCACAGCACCATTTCCAGTTTACTAATAGTTAATTGGAGATAAGAATCTCATGGAGTTTCCGGCGCTGGCTGGCTTTGAACTGTGATCCTCAGATCTCAGCTTCCTGAGTAGCTTGGATTATAGGTGTGAGCCACCAGCCCCAGGCAAGAGCCTCTCACCCTTGCTTGGCTTTCTTTTGTGCATGGCTGGCAATCTGCTTAAGCCATGTTTCTACTTTTTCTGTTGGCTAAATAGAGTTAGGAGTTTCACAGATTGTCTGCTTGGGCTGGCTTTGAACTTTGATCCTCAGAACTCAGCCTCACAAGTAGCTAGAATTATAGGCATGAGCCACTGGTGCCTAGGTTAAATTTTTGTTGTTGTTTTTTTTCCTGACCATCCTAGAGTTTGAAGTGAGGGTCTTGCACATTCTAAGACAAGTGGCAGAGCTAAGCTAAGTTCTCTCACTTGGACCACACCCCAAGCCCAACACATTCATTTTCTATCCAATTGTTTCAGAGTTGTGTATTTTTTGATAATCTAATATCACCATGGTAACTTTCTGCTCTATATTGATGCATTGCTTTTGCTCCATATTAATTAACTGAAAATAATCACAATGATACCATGCTAAGAGTATATTCTAATTGTTTAGAGATTTCACTCAATGTCTGTGTTTTCTGATTGTTTTCGAACTCAAAGGTTACTATTAAAAGTATAGTTTAATGTATAACTCTAGTCTGTCCTAGGATTTTTGTTTGGTCGATTTTATTTTCCTATAGTATTCATGTTATTCTTTTTTCTTCCTCTATTTTATTTAATCATTAAATTATCTTATTTTCTTTGGCTTTATACTAAAATAACCTAATATATTATCCTGACCTCACCAAAGCTAGACACATGCACAGCATTTACTTAATTGAACCTTTCTGGCTTGTCTTGTTCTATATTTAAGCCTCCATTATGCAATGCTATTTACTTGATTTATTGGGTTTGGCTTACATGTTTTATAAATTGTGACTGTTGGGAAAATTTTAAAGAGATTGACTTGGCTTCATTGGGGACTTTTATATTGAGGACTCGTTGCCATTGAAGTTACATTTTGCTTTAAAAAAATCCATTTTAATAAGGACCTTGATATAGAAGTAAATAACACGGGCTTCCAGAAGCTCACACAGAGGGTCTCTTCCAATTTTAGACTCTATTTTCCAGTATTAGAATTTGGTTGCAGTCTCATGTCTGTGTGATAACAGACTCCAGACAAGGGGTTGAAAATCAGGCACGAAGATGTTTCAGAACATCTGAATAGAAAGCATTGTATAGGCTCTAAATTTACATGCTATTTACCACTGCCCTCTATCCATTCAGAAATCTGGGCTTCTGCCTAAGTCCTCTTCTAATGGCATATGTTCTTTCTCTAAGGCCACCTTTATGCAAAACGGTTACAGTAATAGCTGCCTAATTAACAAAGTTGCATGGGAATTACTGTGTACAAATCTATTAATATTCTCTGATGAAAGGGACTAATTCAATGCCAATCCTTCCTTTCTTCCTTCCTCCCTCCCTCCCTCCTTCCCTCCCTTTCTTCCTCCCTCCCTCCCTTCCTTCCTCTTCTCTCTTCCTCCCTCCTTCCCTCCCTCCCTCCCTCCCTCCCTCCCTCCTTCTCTCTCTTCTTCTTTCTTTCTTTCTTTCTTTCTTTCTCTCTTCCTCCCTCCTTCCCTCCCTCCCTCCCTCCCTCCCTCCCTCCTTCTTTCTTTCTTTCTTTCTTTCTTTCTTTCTTTCTTCCTCCTTCTTCTTTTACTTGATTTCCTAATTTTCTGTCTTTTTTTTTTTTTGCTATCCTCAACAATATATGGAGTGCTATGTGCTAACTTCTATGTTAAGTGCTAGAAAACTAAGTTCAACACAGTCCCTGCCCTAAACGAGTTCAAAGTGGTGATATTCAGAAAGAGCCCTGGGCCACACTATTTGGTCAGTGTAGAGAGGGAATAAGGAAGAGGGGAGGGGGGTTGTGCTGAGTCTTGTAAGAGGTTTACATGAACCACAGATGATGGGAAGACATTACAGGAGAGGAGCCAATATAGATGGAGATGTGATGTCTTGTTTATTCAACCATCCAGCATTCTTGATGAACAAATTCTGTGTATTACCAGTAGAAGATATAGCTTTGCCCCAGTGCACTGATGAGGTTTGAAGAGGAAGGAAGATGATACTATAAGAAAAAAAATATAGGAGTCACAGGTGACACCAGCTCAGCAGGAAAGATTCCATCCAACGTCTCACCCAACTGGATGGGAGGTATTCCTCCACATAAAGACTCCTGCTGCCCTGGTCCAAAGTGTAGCCTCCTGAATGAAGGCTGAGTAGATGTTTATAGGACACAAGGATTGTTTATGAGACACTGGGATTTGTTTGCCAGGTTCTCTATCCCAACCCGAGCCCTCTGCTGTGTCACTTCCCAGCCTCTTTCAACCTGTCCAGATTATACTTGGAATCCCAGCATGCTTTGTACTCAGGATCTCAAAATTAAGAACTGTACCAATGTTGCCAATGACTGAAAGGCCTGGAAGAGCCACCAAGAGATCAATGGGTAGCACAGTAGCATTATTTCCCTGGACAGCTTTTTAAAAAAGGGATCTCAGAGTAGAATTTACATTTGAACAGGATCCCCTGGTGGGGAATATTCCCATTCAAGTTGACTCACTCATCTGGCTCACAGACTTATGTGAGCCATCCTAGATGGCAGACATATCTCTGAGAATCTTATTGCAATTAGCAAGCAAAAAGCTAGAAGTAGAGGTATGGTTCACGGATCAGAACTCCAGCCATGATTGAAAAAGCTAAAGAAGAGTGAGAAGCGCGCACGCGCGCGCACACACACACACACACACACACACACTTACATACCTATGGAAATATTCATCTAACTATCCAGTTCCCTCCATAACAATCGCAAAATTGTATTTCCAACCATTTTCAGTATTGTAGCCCTTTCTTGGATGTATACACACACAAATCCCTCAAGCAACATATCCAAAACCTTATTTTTACTTTGGTTCTAACCTCAGTAGAGATGAAAATAGTCACCCCTCTTGTATATTAACCTTTCACATACTACTTTTGAAGTGCTTGGCTTCCTTAGCTCATAATTAACTTGAAAAAGCCTTCATTTGCACAAAAAAGAAAACTTGCTTGGGTTAGAAAAGTTTTCTGACTTAAATAGCACATGCCTAATTGTGAAACAGAGGGTCAAATTTTGCCTGTAAGCAGTATTTATTGTCTTGTAATAATGCTTTGCCTACAGTTCTGATGTCTGGTTTGCTTATGGAAAGGGACTTTTAGACAGGTTGCAGCCCAGACATACTAAGAACTTTCCCTATGCCCTAAAGTCTTTACAAACCACTTTGTCCGGTTACTTCTAAAGAATGAGTCAAACTTGTTCTGTGGTAAGAATTGCTCTCTTTAGGCTTTTGCAGAGCCATGGGTATTCCTAGCACAGTGCTCTCAAGACCAGAGAACAACCAGAGACATAATTCCAGTGTACCACATTTTATCATCTTAAAGTCTTCCAAGTAAAAGTAATGTTTTTAAGGCAACAGTAGGCATGAGTGGATGAGCCAATGGTCCATTAAAATCTTACCCCTTTTCTTCTTCTTCTTTCTCTTCCTCCTCCTTATTCTCTTCCTCCTCTTCTCTTTCTCACTATCCTTCTTCACTGCATAGGTCTGGGGATTGAACCCAGGGATGCTAAGAATCTTTATTTAGTTTTTAACAAACACAATAATGACAAATATAGAAATTTTAAACCTTTCTCAGAGTCATAATGTATGTGTGTGTGTGTGTGTACTATCATAGGTACAATGCTCCTGTATTTATTCTGTAACTTGGAAGAATCACTCTTTTTAGACAGCAGTGATTTTCTGCACACGGTATATTTTGCTGCAACTTCTTAAAGGGCATGAAGACTTGGCCTCAGGCAATCTGCTCCCCTCAGGTCTTTGAATCTATCCTGCGCATGCCCAAGGCTGCACCTTTCTCTTCTGCCATGGCTCCTTTTTCCTGCCCTGGCCCTTTCCACCTGGGAATTGGCATGTTGTTATTTTAAGCTTCAATTCAAGTCTGAACACCTCTGAGAAATCCCTATCCAATTAGCTGAGTGCAAGGTAATTCATCCCATTCTGATTTCTGTACCTTTCAACTAATTCAGTCCCTACCGTGGTACCACGCATATCCTCTCTCTACTAATGCATGTGCAGTCTCCCGAGATAGATCAACCTTACCAGTCCTGGAAGGTCTTCACTCTTCACCCCAGGGTTTTTCCTTCATGAACAAGATTCAATTTCTAAAAGCTTAAGTTTTTAATTGCAATTGTCCTCCATTCTATAAACCTCATAGTGGTAGATTAATTGCATCAAACACATTTTTTAATCATATTACCTCATGCTCAAAAGCCTTCTCTGGCCGAGTACAGGTCTACTCTTTAAGGTGATGACATCAGATCAGAAACATCTTCCAGTGTCATCCCTTAACTAATTCCTGCACAAACACTGGTTCCAGTTGATCACTCCTCTTACTGTTCCCTAATCTTTTTAAATTTTATTTTTGAGGTAGGATCTCATATGTAGCTTGGGCTGGACTGAAACTCTTGATCCTTCTATCCTAGCTTTCCCAATGGTTGGATTACAGGCATGTGTCACACACCTGGATAGCTTCCTAAATTTAAAACGCAGATTTATTTGTTGTCTTTGTGCTTAGCTAAAGATACTTCCCTTCTTGCCCAATGTTTACAAGTCCTCATCACTTTGAGATGCAGCTTCAGCCCAGGTCTCTTTACACTATCTTCACCTCTATACAAGATTTTGTGATACTACTTACATCCTGTGTTCAGTGGGTAGGAAGAATGTGAATTCTTTAAAGTCCAGAGTTGGGTTTATGCTCTCTTCACTAGGTTTTGAGTCCCTTGAAATCATGGTCAGTCTTTTGGTTATTCGTAAATTCCCCAAATCTCATACAAGCTGGGTACTGGGGTTCATGCCTGTACTCTAGCTACTCAGGAGACTCAGGAGTCTGAAATCTGAGAAACACAGTTCAAAGCCAGTTGAAGCAGGAAAGTCCATGAGACTCTAAGCTCCAATTAACCACCAAAAAGCCAGTAGAGCACTAGCCTTGAGTACAAAATCTCAATGACAGCTCCCGGGCTCTGAATTCAAGGCCCAGGACTGATACACACACACACACACACACACACACACACACACACACACACACAAATAAACAAACAAGGGCAGGAGTGGAGATACAAGTGGTAGAATACCACAAAAACACTAAAGAAAAGTGCCCTGGTCCTGAGTTCAAGTCCCAGCACCAACACAAAAAAATACAAAAAAATACCTTGTACAATTCCTGGTTCCCAGTTGTATATAATACATTTTTACATGAGTAAATAAAAAGGTTGCTCTCCAGTTAGAATGGCTATAATTAAGAAATCTAATAACAACAGATGCTAGAGGGGATGTGGCCAAAAGGGAACACTACTACACTGTTGGTGGGAGTATAAACTTGTTTAACCACTCTGGAAAGTAGTATGGAGGTTCCTCAAAAGACTCCACATAGAGCTCTTCTATGACCCAGCAATCCCACTTCTGGGCATTTACCCAAATGACCACAAACAAGGCCACAATAAAGCTGCCAGCACAACTATGTTTATCACAGCATTATTTACCATAGCTATGATATGGAACCAGCCCAGATGCCCCTCAGATGAATGGATCAAGAAGATGTGATATATATGTATATATAGATATATATGAATTCTATGCTTCCATCAGAAAGAAAGACACTGCTCCATTTGTGAGGAAATGGAAAGACTTGGGAAAAATCATATTAAGTGAAGTAAGCCAGACCCAAAGAAACATAGGTCCCATGTTTTCCTTTATTTTTAATAATTAGTGTACATTTAGGATAATCTTAGTAGATGAGCAGAATAGCTCAATAGTTACACACATATGACCATATAAGATGATGTTAAGTGAAATGAACTTCAAGACATAGACATAAAAAGTTTTTCTTTGTTGTTGTTGTTCTATGTGGTTTCTTTTTTCTTTTGTGTTTTTCCCCCATGAGTGTATCACCTGTTGTCACTGTATTCAATTTTGGTACCCTGGGGAACAACAAAATGGTTAGACAAAGGACAAAGGACAAAGGAGGAACCTTTGTGACAGTGATAATCACAAGACAATATGTTGGATATGATCTGTACAAGTTGGGGAGGGATTGGAAAGAAGAGGGAAAAAATGAGTGAGGGAGTAAAAAGTTAGACAAGAAATGTAATCGCTACCTTACTTATGAAAGTGTGACCCCTCTGTACATCACCTTGACAATAAAATTATTTTACAAAGGTTGCTCTAACAGGATAGGGAGCTCAATGTTTACCTGTGTGTATGAGAGACAGAGAGACAGAATAGCCTTAAGTTGAAAGCAGGAAATACTGCTATGAAGTACCTCTCTCCTGAGATTGCAAAGGTGTCTTTGTTGTCAGGGAGCAAAACCCAGTCCCCTCTGTACTGTGGATCACTGGTAGCATCCTTAGGTACCCTAAAGTATTTCCTGCTGCCTTGTTCTGGACAACCTATAGAGAAATGCACAATGGACCCATGTATCACACTGTGGGGTAGCTCTTCTCTGTTCTTTTTTTTCTTCTTTTTTTGTCTGGCTGGGCTGTCAATACTATAGCCAGTGTTCAAAAAATATTTGAATTAAAGGACAGACATCGAATTAGTAGCACATGGATAAGTGAATTGTTCTTAACATACAACTATGACAATATATTTTTATTGCTAAACGAATAATGTATTATCTTGACTATGGTGGTCCCACAAATCTTAACATGTGATAAGTTGCATATAACTAAGAAAACACACACATACACATTTGCTCATATTTATGCACGTGTGTGTGCATGTGCACACACACAGAT
The DNA here is from genome assembly GCF_000151885.1 of Dipodomys ordii. Classification (NCBI taxonomy): domain Eukaryota; kingdom Metazoa; phylum Chordata; class Mammalia; order Rodentia; family Heteromyidae; genus Dipodomys; species Dipodomys ordii. The sequence continues at coordinate 920,482 of NW_012267325.1, forward strand.
TAGTTGTCTTGGTTATTCATTTCAGCAACATTTACACAAAAGCCTGCACACAAATGTTTATAGCAATTTGTCTGTAATTGCCCTCATGTGGAAATCAATCCACATGTCCTTTAATAGGTGAATAGTTAAATTGTGGTACATCCACACTATAAAATATTAACAATAAAAGGAACAAACTATTGATATAAATGGCTTGGATACATCTTACGGAAATAAGGAATGGGGAAGGTATAAGGTAGTTATAGCTGTAAATGGTGGCAGGAGGGTTCTCAGGGATGAAACTTCTATGTGCTCTGACTGGTGGTAGTGACAAGAATATGCATTGCAGAGCACATGGGCAGCAAAGATGGCGCTGACAGGGAGTTGAGTGGGCAGAGCCCAATTTACTGTAGAGCACATGGGCAGCAAAGATGGCGCTGGGAGAGAGAAGAGTGGGCAGAGCCCAATTGACCTTCCGATCAGTGCCTAACCAGCCCTGAAGGCTCAGGTGCATGATAGGATGTGACCTTGACAGTGATTGGTTCCTCTTCCTCCCTTGCCATGCCACCCGCCCTTTTTGGCTTTAAACAGGGCTGCTCTCTGTTAATAAACGAGTTTTCTACCTGCTGGATTTGGTTCCCCTCTGTGTCTGATTGTCTCCCGGGCTGAGGGAGGCTGGGGAAAGGGTGAGCATCGCGCTTACCTTTCCTGGACCCCATCCGTCTTTTGTGGGAGGACAAAGACCCAACAATGCATATGTGTTAAGTCCACATAGAATTGAACCTACACACATACACACAGAAGCAAATGAGTGTATATGCAACTGAATAAAGCTGCTGGGTTATATTCATGTTGATTTTTCGTGTTGTGATATTGTACTGTAAGTACAGAAGATGTTACCCTGCAGGATTACCTTACTAAGGGAATGTGGTATCAGGCTACATTACTTATTTATTTTTACAAGTATAGAGAATCTACCATTATCTCAAAATAAAAGACAACATAGCAATTTCTCTGAACTGGTAGTTTCTTTAAGAAGAAGACAAAGATATATACTACACATTTTTGAAGGGCTTCACCTGTGTAAATAATTAATATTATTTTTAATTCTGGTGAGGAACGCAAGGTTTTATCATTTAAAATCTGGCCATAATGATGGGACTTTGATTCTATCTTTTAAGTTTGGAATTTAAAATTTCATGAATTTCTTTCATTTATTAGTTTCCATTAGCTTGGCTAACAACTTCAGTAAATGTTTCTACTACTTAAGAGATTTTGTGTGAGACTTTGAATGTTGTATTATGGGTGCTCTCTATAAATACTGCTTTAAATTAGATGGCAAAGACTTTCAATTTCCATCCTGCCAACTCTTTTACCACACTTTTTTTTTCTTGCCTGTTTGCCTGCCGTGTTATCCTCTGTAATGAGTGAGTTACAGTAATTGTAGCTGGAAAAATCATCATGCAAGGAGGGGGGAGAAAAAGCTCAAAACCTGCCTTATTTTTACATCAGTAAAGCTTCTGTCATTTTTTGGCTGAGGTACAGCTTCACACAGCAAAGTCAAAGAACCACTAGAGTAAATGCCACGTGGGGGAAGGCTCTGTTGAAGCATAAATTAACTGTATTTCATTTTCCCTTAATAAAGAATTTCAGTTTTTCCACAGTTAACTGTATAATCAATTTGCTCCCCTGCCGGTCTGCTAACTTGCTGTTGGCTTTACTTCAATAATATTGAGCTGAGCTTGTAACCAGAGAAAGAGGAGGGGCCCATTTCAGGGGGAAAAAATGCATGCTGAGATACACATTTGCTTTCTCTTCCCTGGGATTTTTTGCTAGGATTCATATTCTTCATTAATTTCCGTCCCCCCCATATACTTTATTTCCTTTTTCTTCTTCTTCCTTGATTTGTTGTTTGTTCCTTAGGAAGTAGGGACATGCTATGTTGTCTAGGCTGGCCTTGAACCCCTGGGCTCAAGCAATTCTCCTGTCTTAGTCTCCAAGTTAGCTGGGATTTCTCTCTACCACAACATGTCTGTCTTTTATCTTTAAGAACACCAAACACCTGAACACCCCACTTTCCTCTGGTTGTGTTCTCTATTCTACTGTATCTCGTAGATTCCTAGGATTTCTTTGCTTACATTTTGATGATATTCCAAGCTTAAATCCTCAGTTTTCTGCAGTGTTGTTGGGTTTTACAGCCTTTTGAGTGCCTCTGGAAGGCTTTTTTTGTTTTATTTTATTTCACTTTTATTTTTAAACCATTTAACTATGCAAGAATTTAGAGCCCTAAGTAAGGAAATATTTCAAGTAAAGTTGCTTCCATGAGTAATGCAACATAAGTTTATATCAAATGCTTCTGTGCAATCAGCACTTTAATTGTAAAATTATCCTACTGGAAGGCCTGGAGAGAGCACAGAAAAAATACATTCTCTCATAACTGCTGATTTTGTTCTTCCTGCCCTTCCCATGCCTAGAAATTATACCCTATACTATGGGTTTGCTCACTAACTTACTTGTAATTCCACATTTTTTTTCCAGCTCTCTGGATTACAAGACACAAGCTAAACATACAAGATAAACAAATATTATCTTTAGTCCCAGAATCACTAGAGAAAAAGCTCTTCAGAGCAAGCCGACTCCACCCCTCCACATGGTTATTTGTGCTCCTCATTCCTAAGACAGCACTTAAATTTGAGGACTGGGAGAAGCCTTTGTTCACCAACATCAAACCACCACCAACCCCTTGATCAGCTTCAGGGCTGGGTGCCTAAAATTTGATTTGCTCCCAGGATAGCTTCAGAGCCACGTTAACCCCCAAGGAAACTTCTAGAAGGCTGCAAAGGATAAAGAATTACATGGTTTCATAGGGATTCCCATTCTCAGCAAGGGCTCTTTCTTTCCTTTCCTACTGTCTCTTACTGCTTAGCTTTGGGCCCTTATTTCTCTCTGCTCTCATTCCTGGGTCATCATTGCATAATAGTTTCGGTGTTTTGCTTTTTTTTTACTCCTTCATTAAATGTACATTTTTTTTGCTCCCTACCTTTCTGCAGAGCTTACCTGAGAAATATTCTAATTTGATGGTCAACTTGTCTAATTTACCTACTGGTAGGATGGTCTACTTAAGTTTTCTTTTTTCCGAAATAAATGGTTCTTCTGCTGTGAGTTAGAGGAATAAGAAATAGCAAATATGTCATTTAATACAACTTCTGCTTCTTCAGAATCTTTAAAGTTTGATGTATATTCTAAACTATGCATAAAATGCAACAAAGCATTTGTTACTGTCTGCTCATCAGTGTCTCAATTCCAGGCTGCTGAGCAATGGTAGGCTTCTCAGATTTCTTTCTTGAATTAACCAAATCAAAATAATTCCATTGAATTGTCTTGGACTTAGGAAAATCTAGAAAATCCAAATATCCCAAAGAGATGACATCTCTGTCCTACAAAAATCCACAGGAAGTTAATACTTATCACTGAGTTTTTCTTTGACAACCACCCTGAATTACTCTTGGAGAAAAATGTCATTAAGAATGGCATATGCAGCTGGGTGCCAGTGGCTTGGTGCTGTAATCCTACCTACTTGGGAGGCTGAGATCTGAGGATTGTAGTTCAAAGCCAGCCCAAGCAGAAAAGCCCATGAGACTCTTATCTCTAACTAAATACCAAAAAATCACAAGTAAAGCTTTGGCTCAAGCAGTGAAAACAAAACAAAGGGGGGGGGAGGGGAATGTAGTTGTGGAGATGGGAAGGAAGGGATGGTGGGGAAAAACAAAGGAGGAGGTAACAATGCTTGATAAGAAATGTACTCATTACCTTGCTCATGTGATTGTAACCCCTCTGTACAGTTATTTTCACAAAAAGAAACTTATTTAAAACAAAACAAAACAAAAACTCAGGGATAGTGTCCAGGCCCTGGGTTCAAGTCCTAAGAACAGCAAAAGAGAAAAAAGAATGGCATATGTATTGGAAGGAAACTAATACATTGTCACTGAACGATAGTATTTAGCATTCCAAACCCTCTGGTTGTTATTTCTCTCATGTTGCAGACTAGAAACATAGCCCTTAGCTTCTCCAAAGCCCACAACAGCTGGATTGGGACTCAATGCAATAGAGACTGTTTGTTGTTTGACTGCTTTGGGACAAGCCATGACAAGCCCAGGCAATAATTTGAAAACAGCTTTTCCAAAAAGATCCTGCATGGAACTCCCAATTTAGAAAGCACCCGGGATCATGTCCAGTCACATAATGGTGGCCACACCCACTGTGTCCCAGCAATAATCAACCAAGGGATTTATATTGTGACTCACTCAGAATCCACCAAAAAAGATGCTCCATAAAACTTTTTCTTTGAGACCAAAGTTTCTATCTTCTAATCCCTAGTTGAGGGAAGAAGTTTTCTCTCCACTTTGATTTTTCTTTCCTGTGCTTGTGAAAATGGCCATTTCTTTATTCTTTGCTCTGTGAATTCAGTGCTGTTGTTCTTGGTCATCTTGGATATGTTCAGGTCAAACATGTCTAATTGTCTGGCAAGCAGAGAATAACACCTGCTTTTCTAGTGGACATGCTTCCCTTGGTGTTTACCAAGGCTTCGGCACAAAGGGGTAAAATGGGGACTAAAGATAATTTTATTTTTGGTGCCAGTCCTGGGGCTTGAACTCAGTGTCTGGGTGCTGTCTTTGAACTATTTTCTCAAGGCTAGCACTCTACTACTTTGAAACACAGGTCCACTTATTAAAAATGCATTTTTTTTCTTCTTAAGAAGAAGCAGGTGCCAGTTGCTCACACCTGTAATCCTAGCTATTCAGGAAGCTAAGATTTTAGGAAAATGGTTTGAAGCCAGTGTGGGCTTACAAATTAGAAAAAGTCTATTGTCTCTAACTATCCAGCAAAAAGCCAAAGTGAAGGTGTGGCTCAAGTGGTAGAGTGACAGCCTTGGGTGGGCAAAGCTAAGAAAGAGAGTGAAGCCCTGAGTTGAATTCTTAGTACTGGCACCCACCCACACACACACACACAGAAAGAAAGAAAGAAAAGGAAAAGAAAAGGGGAGGATTAAGGGAACTCTTTACTTTTGTTGGTATTTGTGGGCCAGGTAACTGTGGATAGCTTGCTTCTGTGAGTAAGCTAATTGTCTAAAAGGGACACCTCTACATGCTGATGGACAAAATCTCCTTTGTTCCTGTACTGAAGATCAAATCCAGGGCCTTGTGCACTAGGCAAGCATTGTATCACTGAACTACGTTCCCAGCCCAGAAACTCCCTTTCCTTGCCGATGGCCTGGGCACCTAGCAAATAGACACGCTCACCACAAACAAAATTAAAAATCAGAGAGAAGGCAAAATTGGAAGAAGTAAGACAAAAGTTAAAATTTAGCCTATTGTACCCCAGGGCTTTTTCTGAACTACTGTCCTGTGATCAGAAGCATGTAGTGTGACAATTGGCAGAGACAGAAATTGAGATAATGACTAAGAAAGAAAGTACAGTGAAAGTATAAAGTTTCTGAGTGAAGAGAAAAATTACTCTTCTCCGTCCTTTGATATTCAACACACACACACACATATACACACATACACATAAACACTTACTTCCCACCCTACTTACATTGCATAACTGGGGAAAAAAAGGGAAAAATATCCCTTGCTTCTACCCTTACCTACTTTTTTTTTGGACCGCAGAAAACAATATACTTAATTGCTGTGGGGATGCAGTAAGGCAGATTTATCACACAATGAGACATGCTACCTGGCATTTTAAATTAAAAATAGATTTCCCAAATGAAGTCAATTTATATAGTCAGCTGAGAATTTACTGGTTGTATGGCCTTTATCAAATATCTCACCTCTGCCCAAGGAACTGTCAGGGGGGAGAAGATGACATGGTATCATCTGCTCCTCATTTCTTTATTTGCTAATTATTCAATGGATATTTATGAAGCACTTTCTAAAGATCTGGGTACTCTGAGTGGTTCTATAAGTGAGGAATCCCAAGAGTAAACAGATGGCATGTTCAAATCAGCATAATCCAGGGAGAGTTTATGTACAAAAGAGATTAATCTCAAAGGAGTAGGGAAAGAGGGCATTGAAGGAACCCAACACTAGTGCCAGCAAAACTGTTATCAGCATTAGGGTTTTTGTTTTTGTTTTGCAGGACCTGGGGCTTGAACTCAAGCCCTGGGCACTGTCCCTAAGCCACTTTGTGCTCAAGACTAGCACTCTACCATTTGAGCCACAGCACTACTTCTGATTTTTTCTTAGTTTATCAGAGATGAGAGTCTCACAGACTTTTCTGCTCAGGTTGGCTTTGGACTGTGACCCTCAGAGTAGCTAGGATTACAGGCATGAGCCACTGATGCCCAGCTTCAGCTCTAGGTTTTGAAGGGAGAAGGAGAAGTATAAACCAAAGAAACTCAGCTAGATATGAAGCCAAGAGGACCAGAGGCCATCACTTTGAAGTCATTTTCCCTCTTTCGTTTTGTTTGTACCTGGATATCTCTGCTGAACAAACTCAGCCAGAATTTGAATGTCTCAGATTCTGTTGTCCGTCCATCCAGTCCAGCAGCCAGAGACTTGGGGCAGAGGCAAGTTGAGTGGAGAGGGAAGCTAGAGGAAGATCGTAGGATGGGTTCAGACAAGTGAATAAGAAGGCTCTTGTCCTCATCAGGCTGACTTTTAAGAAAGCAGCTACATTCACCTGGAACAGCGAAGGGGTTAAGGCCAGTAGGAAAGTACAAGCTGAGGGCCAATATCTAACTGGATATGGTCTGGAAGAAGACAATGAAGGAGTAATTATATGGAATCCGTGTGTCATGAAGGGCTTCTCTGCCTCTTTAAAAGTCCCATTGCAGAATAACAGATACCTTTTTTCATTTTAGAAACTTATCTCTTCCTTCTACTTTTTCAATGTGAGAAGTTGGACAGGAGGAAGAGAAGCACTGCATGAAACATTTCCCACTCTTCCCCTCCTCCTGGGAGTATCCAAGGTTGCCCTGTCCTTTCTCAAGCTTGGGCACAGGAAACACATTCATGAAAACTGCTAGGATCTGAATGTTCATGTGTCTGTCCCCTTATTTTTGCAGTTTCATATGCTGAAACCTAATGTTTAATAGGATAGTGTTAGAAGGTACCCTTAGAAGTTAGGACACAAAGGCTCCACCCTCTTGAATAGAATTAGTGTCCTTATAAAAGAGGTCATTAACTAATCAAACTAAGTACGTATATAACGATATACCAGTACCTTCTATTGTGTGAGGAAGGTGTCATCCAGAAAAAGGCCCTCACTGTACACAGAATTGGCCACTGACTTCATCTTGGACTTCCCAGCCTCAAACACTGTAAATAAATCTCCAGTGTTTCCAAGTCACCAACCATATGCTATTGCTATAGTCACTTGCCTTTTCAAACAATTTCTATTAATCTCAGTACCACTTTTATTTCAAGGCTGAACTTCTGCCCATATTCCAATACTAAACTCTTCTTAATGGCATGCAAACTTTTGCTTTATTATTTCTTTAAGTGTGGATTTTGCTTATTCTTTGATGTTGACGTTCAATTGCTTAAGACATTAAGAATTTTCCTTCTTTTCTTCCTTCTCTGCCTCTCCCTCCTTCTTCCTGTATTTCCCTTCCTCCCCCCCTCTATCTCTTTCTCTCTCTTTTCTTTTCTTCACTTTCTTTGAGTCAGTCTCATTATATAGCCTAGCCTGGCCTTGAACTTGACCTCCTGCTTCAGCCCACTAAGTGTTACTATTAGAGGATGGGCCACCATATCTGTCATATCTTTCATTTTTGTATGTTTATTTATATTCCTTGCCACTGAATATAACAATATGAGTTATATAGGTACTTAGTTTGATTAATATATTTGATTATTTGGATAAATTGTCCTATTAAAATTAACATTGTTCTTCAACCTGCTGGATTGAGATGTTGCATACATAGGTTAACTCTATACTCTTGTTTAGGAAAGTCTTAGCTCATGCCTTCATTCTTTAAATATCAATGGTTCCTTTCAGTTACAAATGTATCCTGAAGAAAACATTTCCAACCCATAAGCCTCCATAACATATAAACAACTCTTACAATTCAACTATAAAAGACAAGTCAACTCAAATATGGACAAATGTGGCTGGGTACTAGTGACTCACTCCTGTTATCCTAGCTACTAAGGAGGCTAAGATCTGAGGATCTTGGTTTGAAGCCAGGATGGGCAGAAAAGTCTGTGAGGCTTTTATCTCTTATTATGCAACAAAAGCCAGAAGTGGAGGTGTGTAGCTAGGATTACGAAAGTGAGCCAGCTACCCATACTTGGCTTTGAATTATATATAATGAAATTCAGCTCAGTTTTAGAAATTGCCAAACTATCCTATAAGCCAAACAAAAATAAAACAAAAACCCCCAATGCATCCTGCCTGGACAATTATATGAATACTCTGTGTACGGGACAGTCAGTACAGATGAAATTGTAAGAATATAGATTTAATTATCCCACTCTATAGCATGGTTTACATATTGCTATTTATCACCGAAGGCAAAAGATTCAAAAGATCAAAAGGATCCTGGGGCTGAAGACTAGGATAAAAGAACTGGTTCTATAAGATGTGGATAATTAATTATCAATGCAGGGACAAAGGTTTGGATTTGTATTTTCAATCTGCTATTATCCAGATGGAAATTCCAAAGCTTTTTATTGTATTTTATTTATTTATTTATTTTTTTGTCAGTCGTGGGCCTGAACTCTGGGCCTGGGCACTGTCCCTCAGCTCTTCAGCTCAAGGCTAGTGCTCTACCACTTGAGCCACAGTGCCATTCCCGGCTTTTTCTGCTTATGTGGTGCTGAGGAATTGAACCCAGGGCCTCATGCATGCAAGGCAAGCATTCTACCACTGAGCCACCTTCCCAGCCCAAAGCTTTTATTGTAAAGACTAATCTCTCTCTCTTTTTATTTTTTATGCTAGTACTGTGGCTTTAATGCAGGGCCTCAAAGTCTCGCTTGACCTTTTCTTTGTGTGATATTCTACCACTTAAGCCACACTTCCTCTTATAGCTTATTGCTGGTTAATTGGAGATAAGAGTCTCCTGGTTTTTCTGTTCAGATTGGCTTTGGATAGCAATCCTCAGATCTCAGCCTCCTGAGTAGCTAGCCTCATAAGCAGCTTCATAAACATGAGCCAACAGCACCTGACTTTAATATCTCTTAGTACAGTAGTTGGTAAATTTTTAAGAGTGTTCTCAAATGAAGGAGCCTGTTAACCTAAGGTTAATTCAGGATAGGGCTTGGAGTTTAGACCTGGCCAACGTGCTGCTGGTGAACATTTGGGGTAAGAGCCATCTAGTTCCACATCCAGACAGGCTGGTGCCAAGTTCAGGGGCAGTCTGGTGCTGGGCTCATGGGCAGGCTGGTTGACAGCAGAAAGATGGATAGCTGCTAAGGGCTCTCCTAAGACTGCAGACACCACTATGGACAGGGATAACCCCCTTCCTTGCATGCGAAGGGCTAGAGAAATGAATCCATTTTGCAGAAAGAGATTGATTCCATGTGTATTAAAAGGAAGCCTAACATTTAACCTATGAACTCACCTTCAGGGGGGATTAATTCAAAAATTTCAAATTTATAAGACTGAAGTATCCATAAGTAGCAGACTTTATTGAATTTATTCATTTCCTTTAATTGATTATTAACTCATATTAATTTGCAGTGTTAAGAGATTGAACCCAAGGCCTCAAGCATACTGGACAAGTACTCTTATCACCGAACTTTGTGTGGGAGGCCCCCGTGGGTTGATCCTAGCAGTAGAAAACAGTAAATAATAAATAAGTAAACAAGCAAATAAATAAACTAAGATGTAAATAAATGGCAGCCTATATAAATACAATCCCTAAAGTCCTAATGAGGACCCACATTCCAAAAGGTTCTCCTCTAGACTACCCTTCTTCTTTTCCTCTGTTTCCTTTCTCCCTCTTTTTTCACTAAGGATTTTTGTCTGCACTGGATGACGTTTTGACTCACATAGGAATAAAATCTTTGATTTGGGCCCTCAATGACAAACAGTAATACCTAGAACATTTTTATCAAATGTGATGCTTTAATCCACATGTAACCATACTGCAAAGGAATATGCGATGCCCATTTCTCCTGAATGGTACAGGGCAGGCATCCCAGGCAAGGAGGATGAGAAGGGTGGGAGAGGCTGAGAGTACTTCATTGCAAGGCACTCTGATTAGAGCATCAGTGAGGAATTTGCTACTGAAAATTGAAATATGTTGCCCATTGACTAGGACTTGAAATAGTTTTGTTTTCTACCATTGTAATCTGATTTGATCTGTACTATAAAATTCAAATGCAATCTCCCTTCCTAACTCCAAATTGAATAGCCGCTTAGCCCTTACGGGTAACAGAATGTGACCTACAATACATTGTGTTTATATAATACTCTATATTTAGCATCAAATGGAAAAGTTTTCCAATAATGAGGTTTTGGAATGCAGTCAATTCACAGGAATCAAGTCAGGCTCATGACAGCTCAGCAGTTTGAGCTGTTCTTGGGAAGAGAGTGAGTGACAGGATGCACAAGTAGCAATTGTGCAAAGAACTGAACTGCTACCTTCATCAAAACCTGACTGTAAACTCCCTTGCAATGCGTTGCCTGATTATTTGACCCTTCTCTGAGGAAATTATTATCCTTCTCCTTCTTAAATACTTTTTGTTCTGGTAGTGAAGATGTGGCTCAAGTGGTAGAGCATTAGTTTTAAGAAAAAAATAAAAACAACAACAAACAAGAGCAGAAGGCCCTGAGCTCAAGCCCCAACACTTGCATATTCAATAAGTAATTAAACAAATAAAATAATAAAAGGAAAAAATGACTAATCTTTTGTTCCATCTCAATGGCAGTTCTAGTCTATGGGTAATTGGTTTCAGAGCATACCATTAACATTTCATTTGACTACCTTCTTTCCTTTCTGAAAAATGAAGGCAATTTCAAACAAAACAAACTTTATCAAAAAATACCATCTTCATGGTAATAAATAAAGATTCCCCCTCTGTTCCCCAAACAATAACAACAAATCCATTCTATGTATTCAAATAGCTTCACCAACATCATTTGAAGGTGATGGTAGGGACATATTTAATAGTTCTTTATATTCCAGAATATTCTTTTTTTGCCAACTTCTGCTTTTTTTATTTTATTTTTTTTGTGAACATACTGTACAGAGGGGTTACAATTACATGGGCAGGATAATGCATACATTTCTTATCAAGCATTGCACCCTCCTCCTTTGTTTTATTCCAGAATATTCTGCACAGACAGGAAATGAGAAGTTTTCTTGTTCCAGGTGTGATTTTAATTTTTTTTAGTTGTTAATGTAAAGCTTATGTACAGAGGGGTTATAGTTGCATAAGTCATGTAAAGAATATACTGATTTTTGGACAATGTCACCCCTTTTTCATTCTCTCCTGGTTTTTCCCTTCCCAGGTGTAATTTTTTAGTAACAAAGTTTTCCATACTGGGTTAGATCATTTTCCTATCAAGACCAACATTCTGCTTTGTAGACATGAAATTAACAGTGAAATACTTTGAAAAGTACTGGTAATAATGAGCCTGCATACAAGTAACTATGACACTCCCTCCCCGCCAGGTCTGGTTCATGGAAAGATTTTTTGAAAAAGACATTAAGCTTTGACATTAAGCTTATAAAAAGACAAAGTATTTATAGATCAACTTCTTGCTTCTTTTTATATATGACTTGAGCAAATAAATATTTTTTCTAAAAAAACCAGCAATGTTAAGGGTGTTTCTAGATCCAGGATAGCATATGTTTTATAATACTTATTGTAATATGGAAGTATTTCTTGGTCTGGCTTTAAAGAGTTGAATAAAGTATGTTGAATATCACTACAGGGCTCTCTGCCTAGAAATGGTTATTTTGTTCTTCCTGCCCTCCTACTGAAAGGCAATAGGTAAGCTTTACCAACTTGTATTCTTAAGTCATATAGCTTTAACTTTACTCAGAGACTGGAAGCCATTTCTTTTTAAAAATCTGTTTGCCTGTGTTTTTTTTCAGGTTAGTTGTTTTGTTCTTGAACTATGGGAGGAACTTTAAAATAAACTAAAGAATAAAGTGTTTGCTTTTTTGCTTTAAATGTTGTTTACTGAACAGCTTTTTAAGATTAACAAGACCAAAGAGTGTATGGGATTCATCAGTGAATTATGGTTACTCTACAAAGGCTGAAAATAAAAATCACCCTTCATTCTTTTTTGTTACTTTTTAAAAGGGATCTCAGATTTTCCATTTCAAAAGCTTCCAGATAACTTTACCATTTGTTCTTTATTTAATTTCAGACTGTTTAGATCATCTGAAGAACACTTGGTTTCCTAAAACTTTCAGAATAATTAGGATTATGATGGCTGAGGAGCTTACATTATTATGATGATTTTATAGAGATGTTATCTAGATCACATCTATGTTTTCCAAGATTACTGCAGAGCAGGTTTTCCAAAATATTTTTTAAAAATAAGAAGAACAAGGTTGTAAAAACGAAGATAATACTTGAAATTTATATTTAGTTTCTAACTCAAAAATCCCAAGGTAGCCAGGCACTGGTGGCACACACCTATAATCTTAGCTACTCAGGAAGCTAAGATCTGAGGATCCTAATTTGGTGCAAGGCTGGGAAGACCAGGTGTCTGGGGAGACACTTATCTCCAATTGACCAGCAACAAGCTGAGAGTAGAGTTCTGGCTCAGGTGGTAAAGCACCAGCCTTGAGTGTAAAAGAATGTGAGGCCCAAGTTCAAGTCCTAGTACTTGATCCCAAGGTAGTTTCTGTTCAAATATTTATTCTACTTTTGTAGATGAATAAATTGGAGAGTAGAATAATCACTGTAGCCTGTTCTCAACAACACAAAACGCCCTGAGTTGGAAACAGACCCTTTGGTTTAGTAGGTCTTCTCTTTTCTCTTCCATTCTCTTTCCTGCCCTGCCATGTCCAAGGCTGGGAAGAAGCCAAGGCCTCTGACTGACAGACTAGTGTTCTACTACTGAGCCACATCCCTCAGCCTAAGGCCAAGTTGTAGCCCTAGACGTAGGCCTAGTATTGGCCACATTGAGCCAAAGTCTCTACTCATATACAAAGTCTCTACTCATAGAGACTTGGACTAGGACAGTAACATGCTACAAGTCAGCCCTTAGAGTTTGTATGTCCTTGTGGGCATCTACTAGTACATGTGCAAAATAAAGTGTTAGTTCATTCAGTTAGTAAAAAGAAAAAAACAACCTGTCAGCATCATTTTTTCTAGCTACACGCGCTTTTAGTGGTCATTAGATTTCTAGAACCTACATATCTTTGTGAATTTACTTTTTACTTCTTCTCCAATCACTCGCTTTTCCAAAACCAGCATAACTAGCTAGTGGGTTCATACCTACAATGATATACTCATGACACTAAAAAGTAAATTAAGTTCTTTTAGCTTCTAAATTAACGGACACTACCTAGCTACATAATTAAAATGCCTTTGTAATTCTAAAAGCAATCCATGTTTTACTAAAACCATTATAAACAGTTTGAAATAGTGCAAATAAAATCAAGTTCAACAATAATCCTATCACCCATAGACCAAAGAATGATTGTAAACATTTCCGTGTGTTTCCTTTTTGGTTCTTTTTCTATGGGCATACACACAATTTTTTTTTTTCATATCTGGGATCACATTGTGTATGTGGTTTTAAAGCTATATTGTGAGCATTTTTATGTCAACATATGTACTTAAATAGGTGGTATTTAATTCTGATGCCAAACATCTGGATGACAAGTTAAAAAAAATCAGTCAATTATCTAGATACTTTCAAATACCCAGATGTTTGGCACCATGTCGACAAAACATTAAAAATCCTTGACCAAAATTTTCAGCTTTTGCACAGATGTCTGGCATTATGTAGGCAAACTCTCTCTGAACTGACAGACATTTTGGCAGTAGAGAGAGCATTTATTACATGCTTTGGGTCCAAACTGTTTTAAAGTTTAGTTTGTGAGTATAGGTAACCTTTTCATTGCTTTACAATGAGGCCACGGTACAAAGAAAAAAAATATCTTTTAAGACCCTTTCATCCATTACAATCAAAGTCTGTTCTCTCTATTTTTGGTTACTTCTCAGCCGGTTGGGCCGTTTGTTGACCTTGAACGCTTTGACGAAGTTGTCCTTTCATTCAGTTGCTGGTCTGAGAATTTGTACTCTTGTTGCAGATTTTGCTTTGTCTTTTTGCTATAATTAAGAAAGTTCTTTCTGGCTGATGATTTTATTAACAGATTGCTCTGAATATTTAAAAGTCATGTTAATGTGCTGATATCCCTGACAACAGTCCTGCCTAAAATGCATTAAGACTTTTTTTTTAAAGCTATTTTTGTGTTTTTCTAATTATCTTGTTCCTTAGGGTATAATCCTTCTTCCAGCTCTGCATTAGTCAGGGTGTACATTTTTGCATGTACAGTCCTTTTTGATTCCTTGAGGGCATAATTTATAAAAGTTTGATGAAGGTCAATGTTTTCCACCATGATGTCACATCAAATTCTACAGACTTGAACATATATTCACATTTAATTTTGAAATTACCAGTCTCCATATATTTTTCTATTTTTTTCTCTTTATAAGACAAAGTCTTGCTATAGACTCCAAACTTGCCTTCGATTCTCAGTCCTCCTTCTCCAGACTCCTGAGTGCTGCAATGAAAGAAGTGTATTACCACATCTGACTCAATTTTTTTAAAGTAAATTTTATTGTTATTATGAAAGTGTGGTACAGAGGAGCTGCCACTTCACAATTCAGGTCATGTGTACATTTTTCTTTTGGACAAAGTCACCCTTCCTTCTCTTTCTTCCAGATTCCCCCTCCCATCCCTGCCTGACTCGATTTTTTTAAATTGCGAAGTTTTATTATCTTTCGTTTTCCATTCTATCTGGCTTTCTTTTGGGTAATGTTGCCTTGGTTATATCTTGAATGTGTCTATTAGTAGCAATACTCTTAATTTTATGGCAGAAACAGGAAGAAAAATCTATGGTATACCAAGGGGAATATTATATTTGAATGATTAAATGCTTGAATCAGTAACATGAAACTGAGTTCGTATCTTGCACATGCTGTCCAGCTTGTCACTACACTCAACTGGCTCTATTGCTGACTTGTGTAACTTTCACAGACAGGAGGTAAACTTGGGTTTTCCCTAAGCTCCTTCACCATTCAGCCATAAAAAGTTAGATGCTTCCATCTTGCTATGTTTTGTGGAATAATTTATAAGGGTCCTTCAACATCATAAATATTAAATATCATTACTGTGGGGTAACTTGATTTATATGAAGGAGTAGTGCTGAAAACCCAGGAGGATATGCTTTTGATTTACATATATATAATATATAAATAATATATGTATATATACATACATATTTACACATTTGAAGGCTAACTGCTTTGTTTCTTACATGGCACTGCAATCCCTTCACCTTTCAGCATTAACATCTGGTTTTATGTGTTATGTGCTGTTATGAATACTTTCTTCAGATTTATTGGGTGTTATAGTATGCTTAGTGTTCTTATGATTTGCTTACTTTTATATTCTGGGTGCTTCTCTAGGGTCTGAGTGGGTCCTGTGTAAGGCCATCATTAAGGAGGTGATAGGTGGTTGTTCTTCTGGGGTGTTATTGTCTTTACATTGTGGCTATGTTTTCATTTTTGGATAGAAATGGAAAAACTACCAAAAAAAAAAAAAGAAAATCAAGGCCTGGTGGTACACACCTGGAACCCTAGCACTTGGGAGGCTGAGAGCTTGGTGGTAGCTTGGACCACATAGTGAGGATCTGCATGGGAAAAAAATGAAGCAAAAGGAAAACAAGAAGGATGGAGGAAGGGCTGGGAAGGAAGAAGAGGAGAAGGAGAGGTTACTTAGCTAACTATGGAAATACCTAGTTATAGTCTTTAAATTTTCACCCAAAGCTCTAAAGGCTGATCTCAAATTCTTCAAGTATAGCTTCCTAGTTAGCCATAGAGCTTGCTGTCTTAACCCATTTATAGTGCTATAACAAAATGCCTTAAGACTAGTGCTATTGTTTGGATATTAAATGTCCCCTGAAGACTCGTGCATGGAAAGCTTGGATGCCAATCAATACATCAGTATTCACAGGTGGGGTACCAGCATGCGGTCTTCATGAGAAATGGAATTTTGTTTTTCTCATGCATTGATCTATCTCTAGCACCTAAATTTACCTGTCACATAATACATATTCAACAAATACCTTTTATTGAGAAAATTATTCAGTAGTGTCTAGGACTTTGGTTCTCTAAATTTGTATCATTTTTTTTCTTTTTTTTTTTTTTTGGGTCTGGTCGTGGGGCCTGAACTCAGCCTGGGCGCTGTCCCTCAGCTCTTCAGCTCAAGGCTAGCCCTCTACCACTTGAGCCACAGCGCCACTTCCAGCTTTTTTCTTTTTGTTTATGTGGTGCTGAGGAATCGAACCCAGGGCCTCATGCATGCAAGGCAAG
>NW_012267325.1:937027-943016 GCF_000151885.1 Dipodomys ordii
TTCAGCTCAAGGCTAGCGCTCTACCACTTGAGCCACAGCGCCACTTCCAGCTTTTTTCTTTTTGTTTATGTGGTGCTGAGGAATCGAACCCAGGGCCTCATGCATGCAAGGCAAGTGCTCTACCACTGAGCCACCTTCCAAGCCCTCATTTTTTTTCTTAAATAAGATTTTTATCATGAAAATACTGTACAGAGGGGTTACAATTATATGAGCAAGGTAATGAGAAGGTAATGAGTACATTTCTTATCAAGCATTGTTGCCTCCTCCTTTGTTTTTCCCCTACCATCCCTTCCCTCCCATCTCCACAACTACATTCTCCCCCCTGCCAATTTGTATCATTTTTTTCCCACTCTCTGAGTTGGAAAAATTAATATGTAAATCTAAGTCTGTTCTGAGAGGTAATTAATGTCTCATGGAAATCTTACCTAAAGAAATCTAGAAAATTTTAAGAGGCAGTTGAGTTCAATCATCACCAGTTGATCAATTAACTAATTTATTATTTTCAGCTATAATGACAATTTCTGCCAGGCTGCCTGATTTTGGGTCTTGCCTATTTACAAGGTTTAAACTCAGGGCCTGATCACTGTCCTTGAACTTTTTGCTTAAGGCTAGCACTCTACCACCACTTGACCCAGTGATCTACTTCTGCCTTTTGGGTAGTTAAACAGAGGTAAGAGTCTCACAGACTTCTTTACCTGACTTATAAATAATCCCTTTGTACATCACATTGCTCATGACATTTCCTATCATCTTAAAAATATTCTTGCTAGGCTGAGATCTGATAATCATGGTTTGAAACCAGCCTGGACAAATCCAAGAGACTTATCTCCAATAAACAAGCAAAGAAAACTAGACGTGGAAGTATGGCTCAAATGACAAAGCACTAGCTTTGAGTGAAAAAAGGAAGGGAGAGATTGAGGCCCTGAGTTCAAGCCCCAGTACTGGCACACACAAAAACATTCTCATCTAACATTGCTTAAAAATAACAAATGACAGAAGTTAATCAGGAAAGCCTAATCACTTGAGCAAAGACTTCCCTTCTCTGAATACTTGTGGTTAGTTTTCGGACACATATATGCTGAATTTTCTGCAATGTGTCAAATAATATGGTAGGAACAAAGAAAAAGCAGGAACACAATAGTTCTTACCTTCACAGCTTTCTTTCACATTATCTCCTTGAATTCATTTTTATCCCTTCTCAAGAGGTTTATAATCTATTTAAAACACAAAACAAAACAAAAACATCAAATTGAAACAAAAGCACATAACAGAGAGACCAACACGAAAGCATGTAGTCAAAGGTGCACTTGCTTTGAATGAATGCTGTGGGAACTGAGGGC
This sequence comes from Dipodomys ordii, assembly GCF_000151885.1. NCBI lineage: Eukaryota > Metazoa > Chordata > Mammalia > Rodentia > Heteromyidae > Dipodomys > Dipodomys ordii. The sequence continues at coordinate 938,368 of NW_012267325.1, forward strand.
TGGGCAGACATGGCCTGAAGTGGGCTTTGAAGAAAATGGTTTGCAGAGTCAAGGAAAGCATCACAAATTGGATGAGGGACCTGTCTTCAAGGACAAGGGACCATACTGCAGGCACAATAAGATCACTGATGCCAGCAGTGACTCAACATGATCCAAGCACTTAGGATGTGTAGCTGCAAGCTAAATCACTTCCCAGAGGTAAAGGCATCTTTCAGGTTACAAAGAGAGATATTACGAAAGTCATCTATATAAGGAAACTACTCCAGAAAGGGACTCAAACCCACGCACAATTAAGAAAGGATGATTCATGCTCAAAATGGGAAGAAATAACTAGGCAAGTCTTAGATGATTACTGGTGCTTGGTTTAAAAGCTCTTCCCCTGAAACCCCTAAGTCCAATAAAACAATGCTATTTTTCCTTATAAGTACAAAATGAATGCCCAAGATAAGAAGCACAACATTTATGTGGCTGTATAAATTTATGCAAAATTGACAAAAGAAAACAAATCTATTAGATATTGTGCAGTTTACAAAAAGAAAGAGGATTCCTCCTAATGGCTTTATCAAGGAAGTATGGTTAAGCCCATTTTGAGATGGTGAAACTCAAGTTCAGAACTAACTAACACTAATCCAGCATCCAAACTCCCACAGCATCATTACCGGGGTTGGAAGTCTGGTCTGTCTGGCTCCATTAATTACCCCATTATGACCTGCCATTTAAAGGGAGAGGGTGAGGTAGAGGGGAGATAGAAACAGGAAGGCAGACTTGAATAGACGAGAAAAAGAATGGTGGTGCATGTCTGTAATCCCAGCTGACTGGGAGGTGGGGACTAAAGCATTGTAACCTGAGGTAGTCTAGGCAAAGGCACAAAACCCTAACTGGAAACTAGTAAAAGCCAGAGGAGTGGAAGTATAATACTCTCTGAGTTCAACCCCCAGTACTGCCCAAAGCAAGAAACCAACCACAGACCCTTGCTGGATATGCAAGTCAATATCATCAGCTAGCAATGCAGGGTGTATCCCTGCAGCCAACCTTGTTTTTGGTTTTAATGAAATTTGCCTTGTTTTCAAGAATCATTTAACCTGACCTTTCAGTTTTTACAGTGAATTATTCTTGGAATTTACACATTAGCACAACAAGCATTTTGAATCAATTCTAAACAAAACCCAAAACACAGGCTTCTGAGTGGGGAAGATTTGGGAGGCGGTGGAGGCTTGTGACTTGCAGTTTTGATCCACCAGCCCCCAGCCCCAGCATGCAGAGAAGCTGCCATTTCATAAGCCATGTAATAAGTACATTTCTTTTCTTTTCTTTTTTGGGGGGAGGGGACAATGTCACTCCTTCCTTCACTTTCCTCAGTTTTCCCCTCCCATTCCTGCCCACAAGTTACATGGTTCATTTTCCATATAGTGTTTACTGAATAGCATGATTGCAATTGTTCATCCTTCTTTCCTTCCCTTCTGTGCCCCCTCGTTGCCCTCCTCAAAAATGACCCAAAGCAAACACAAACACCACTACTACTATCACCAACAATAATAACAACAAAACCCTCATATTTCCATTTCCTGGAGTTCCCTTTTTAAGTGGTATTTTATTTATTTTTTATTGTTATTATAAAGGTGATATACAGAGGGGTTACAGTTAAATAAATCAGGTGATGAATAAATTCCTTTTTGAACAGTGTCACCCCGTCCTTCACTTTTTCTTAGTTTTTTCCTTTCTTTGCCCTCCCCTGCCCTGTAAGTTATATAGTTCATTTTCATATAGTGTCCAATGAGTATCACTGCTGCATTTGTTGTCCCACTATTTCTTTCTTCCTTCCTTTTTTCCTTCCTTTTTCCCTTCCTTCTTTCCTTCCTTCCTTCCTTCTTTCCTTCCTTCCTTCCTTCCTTGCTTGTCGGCCATGGGGCTTGAACTCAAGGGCTTGGGCTCTGTCCCTGAACACTCTACCACTGTGAGCTACACTGCCACTTTCAGTTTTCTGGAGGTTAATTGAAGATAAGAATTTCATGGACTTCCCTGCTCAGGCTGGGTTTTAATCACTATTCTCAGATCTCAGCCTCCTGAGTAGATAGGATTATAGGTGTGAGCCACCAGCACCCAGCTGTTCACTATTTCTGTGTCCCTCCTAACCCTCCCCCAAACGGATAAACTTACAAAAAAAGACAAAAGGTACAGAAAACAAAAATAGCAACAAAGAAAAAAAAACCCTCTTGTTTCCATTTCTTGAAGTTCATTTCAATAAATATGGTTTTATATGATCACATGCCCATAGTGATTGAGCCTTTGTGATCCTCTCCTGAGCAAATCCTCCTTTCCTCTCACTGTGTGAATGTCTAGAGTCCTGCATAATTTAGCATGTCCAAGTATATTTTTGATAAATCAAATTTTAAGTGTTCAAAGAAGTTATACCTTTTGGGGTCCTCCTCTGAGGGTAACTTCCTTTAGTCTGACTGTATGTGAATGCCTAGAAGCCCAACAGGTCCATTTTTGTGTATAATGACTATATCCTGATCAGTCACCCTTTCCATCATTCTCCCCCACATCTTCCCCATCCTCACCTTTCTCTTATTACTTTTTATATATTGCATCAATGACCAGACTGAGATTATAGAGGTATAGGCAAGGATGTAGATACAGAGTTGGGCTTCTGTATCTGTGAGTACCACTAATCAAAAATATTTGAAAAACACACTAGGCATCAGTGGCCCACCTCTGTAATTCTAGCTACGCAAGAGGTTATGATCTGAGTATCATGAGGCAAAGCTAGCCCAGACAGAAAAGTACATGAGATTTTTATCTTCAGTTAACCAGGAAAAAGCCAGAAGTGGAGGTGTGGGAGAGCACAGGCCTTGAGTAAAAATTAACCAATCAAAAGCATTAGGCCCCGAGTTTAAGCTCCAGGACTAACAGAGCAGGTACAGATTTGTGTCTCATCCTTCTTCCTTTAACAGCGTAACAAAACTATTTCCACAACATTTACATTGCTTTAGGTATTATAAGACATCTAGAGATGCTTCAAAGGTCATGGGTTATATGCAATGTGACGTCATTCTACTGAGTAGGTCTTTGAGGACTTTAGTGTCCAAGCAGGTCTTGGAAACAATTGTCTCCCAGACACTAAGGAATGCTGTACTTCTCTTATGATAATTTTAAAAAATCTTAGTTTCTTATGCTTTTTCTGGATGTCCTAAAAGCCAGCAGAACGTGCTTTGCTTTGTTACTATTTCCTCTTATTTTTATTTCACCTCAATGTCACAAAAGACAGTGTCAGAGAGTAGTACTTGGGAAATATTGATGGCCTTTATGTGTAGATTCTAACCCTAGGCAACTCACTAGAAGCAGGAATAATGTTTATCAAATACTTTTTTTATAGACAGTGCTGAAGCTGAGGGTAAAGGGCCTGACCCAGGGCCTTATACTGATTTTTTTTTTTACCAATGCGACACTTAATAAGCTATAAATGATATGTTTTATAGTGTACAGCTATTTAAAGCATATATCAATCAATGAAATAGTGCTACAAGTAGCTGATAAACATAAAATCCACTTAATATGATTCAGACTCTTTGACCGTGTCTTCCAGCCAACTATTGCGCAACTCTTAAGAAGCAGTCGTATTCACTTAAGGATCTCAAGATAATTCCCATGAGGTTATTTTGACATGCATACTGAAGGAAAGTTTGGAAGCAGTTACTTGATGCTGTTTTGGAAAAGGGGAAAAAAAAGGAACTCAAGAGTGATGACTTGTTCCCTCATTTTCTTCTAGTTCATTTTCCCATTGTAAAAACAGGGGATTAGCACTATCCATGGCCCACTAGTGTGCTTGAGTTGTAGTTACATTTCCTCCAGAGGAGGGAAGGGCACATGGTGATGTGAGAAACTGCTTAAGTGCTGGAACTGCACCCGACTGTAATACAAATCACCACAAGGATTGCCTACACCATTGCCTTGTCTCCTCCAAGTTATTACTGCATGGAGGAAACATCAACTAGGAAACCTTGGTTCTTTTTGTGCTGGAACTGGGCTTGAACTCAGGGCCTGTCACTCTCGCTCAGCTTTTTCTTCTGAGGTTCAGCAAAAGCTAGTGTTGATGCTCTACCACTTTAGCCATGCCTCCACTTCTGGTCTTTCGCTGGCTTATTGGAAGTAAGAGTTTCCAAGAGGGGCTATGAAGGTGGCTCAGTGCTAGAGTGCTTGCCTTGCATGCATGAGGCCCTGGGTTCAATTCCTCAGCACCACATAAGCAGAAAAGGCTGGACATGGTGCTGTAGCTCAAGTGGTAGAGCACTAGCCTTGAGCTGAAGAGCTGAGGGACAGCACCCAGGTCCAGAGTTCAGGCCCCATGGCCGACAAAATAAATAAATAAATAAAAAAGAGTTTCCAAGATACATAGGCCTGGGATGACTTCAAGTTCCTCAGATCTCAGCCTCCTGAGTAGCTAGTATTATTTGAGTGAGCTACCAGTACTTAAGGAGACCTTGTTTCTTTTTCATTTCTTTCTTTCTTTCTTTTTTCTTCTTCTTCTTTTTTTTTTTTTGTCAGTCATGGGACTTGAACTCTGGGCTTGGGCGCTGTCGCTGTGCTCTTCAGCTCAAGGTCAGCGCTCTACCACACCGCCACTTCCAGTTTTCTAGTGGCTTATTGGA
>NW_012267325.1:944741-992799 GCF_000151885.1 Dipodomys ordii
CCTGAACTCTGGGCCTGGGCGCTGTCCCTCAGCTCTTCAGCTCAAGGCTAGCACTCTACCACTTGAGCCACAGCGCCACTTCCGGTTTTTTTCTTGCTTATGTGGTGCTGAGGAATCGAACCCAGGGCCTCAGGCATGCAAGGCAAGCGCTCTACCACTGAGCCACATTCCTAGCCCCTACCCTTTTTTTTTGAGATAGGATCTGGTACCTTCACCCTGGCTGACCTCATACTTGTGATTCTCCTGTCTCCACCTCTTAAGTAGCTGGGATTATAGGTTTGGCAAAGTGATGACCTTGCTCTCTGATTTCCCCAGCAGTTCCTGAAAGTAGGAGGTCAAAAGCTGACATATATAAGGTCACATCACCTTCTTTGGGATAAAAGAACTGGTGTCATTCTGAAACTGTCCTCAAACTGTGGGACTGGAAGGTGGACAACAGGCACAGCCCCTCTTGGCTCACCAGTTCTGTGATTTGAGGTGCTGGAAATCCAGCATAAGGCCTTGCACATACCCAGTAAGTGCTCTCCTGGCAAGCTATAACCCCAGCACTTCTGAGACAGGGTCAGCCCAGTCTGGTCTCCAATGCTTGATTCTCCCTCCTCATCTTCCTACGTGCTGGGATTCCAAGTATGTACTACCATGCCCAGCTCCCTCTTCGCTCCTCTCAACAGGGGAAAGAGGCAGTGAAAAAGGAATTGGTTTTGCCTCTTTATCGAATCCTACTTGCTTTGGACTATTTTTTTCCCCACCCTGTAACAGTGAGCATATTTCTTTGAAACTAAAAGATATTTCTTTCAGGAACAACTGTACTTCCTTCAGCTCCTGTTTCCTAATACCCACCCCCACCCAGTGTTTGACTTGACAAGGGAAAAAAACAGTGTAGAAGGTACAGATTTTTAAAAATGTGTTGAAAGAAGGAAAACCAATACAAATGGAGTGGAACACCCCTGGAGACAGGGCTTGCAAGGGGCATAAGCTTTGGAGAGAGTAGAGCAGATCTCAACCAAGAACAAAACATGTTTAAATGTCAGCCCACCTCAAACAAGTTAGGACTGCTAAGCAAAATGGAGAAACTCATTAAGATACTTGTAAGACAAAGTGCAGAACTTCTCTCCAATGACCTCTTGGGGGTCCTAGTGGCCCACTCTCATCTTCAGGAGCTTTGCATGGCAAGCCGTTTGAAGAATCATGAAACAGAGCTAGGAGCCAGTGGCTTATGCTTGAAATTCGTTACTCAAGTGGCTGAGAACTGAGGATTGTGATTTGAAGCCAGTGTAAGCAAGAAAGCTACAAAAAAGTCAAAGCAGAGCTATAGCTCCAGTGATAGAGCACCAGCCTTAAGTGAAAAAGCTAAGGGACAGCAACTAGGCCCTGGGGTCAAGCCCCAGTACTGGCACCAAAAAGTAAAAACAAATAGAAATAAGGCTGGGTTCCAGCGGTTCATGCCTAGAATTCTAGCTACTCAGGAGTATGAGATTCTGTGAATTGGTAGTTGGAGATAAACCAGCCTGGGTAGAAAAGTCCAACATATTCTTTTTTTTTTTTGGGTCCAGTCATGGAGCCTGAACTCTGGGCCTGGGCGCTGTCCCTCAGCTCTTCAGCTCAAGGCTAGCACTCTACCACTTAAGCCATAGCACCACTTCCGGCTTTTTTTTCTTTTTGCTTATGTGGTGCTGAGGAATCGAACTCAGGGCCTCATGCATGCAAGGCAAGTGCTCTACCACTGAGCCACCTTCCCAGCCCCAAGTCCAACATATTCTACCTCCAATTAATCAGTGAAAAGCAGGGCTGAGGCCTAACACAAGTGGAACAGTACCAAGCCATGTCAATGCAAAGTCCTGAGTATGACCCCTAGTACAGGTAAATCATAGTCATACCATTCATCATTTAGAGAGCTCTTCTTTCGTACCAGGTATGTTATGTAGCAGTTCCATTAGTTAATATCATTGCCTCCATTTTGCAGATGAATGCGTCATGCTACCAACATATTAGTGACAATAGTGAAATTGGAACGTAGACTTTTCTGTTTTTTCTGCTGCATCAAGTCTCCTCTCACAAGAAATTCTTTGTGGAAATGCATTATGAGCTATTTTAGAATTTGTTGGAGCTTTCCTAGTCTACAAAGTCTGGCACGAATTCAAAACAGAACTCTTGGTTCTGCAAACTGGGTTTAAATGTCAGATCAGTTGCCTGTGTAAGATTCCAACCCCATTGTTTATGCTTGTGGGAGCCTCAGTGTTGTCCACATTGTGCTTATGAACATGGACAACCTTTTTGGGGTTAATCTAAAGTTCTTAAAAATGTTTAGAGTGATAGAAATACCAAATTGTCCCTGTTTGGTCCTTACACAGTATGTACAAGGGTCCAATTTATTACATTGTACTTAATATATGAAGTTTATCAAGTACTTCATATATTAAAATCATTTTTTAAAAACTTGATAGTGATTGTAGCTACTTAAAAAGTCGAGGAATAACTGAGAAAATCTGTAAAGTACTGCCTGGCTCATGGTAGGTGACAATGTAAATGTAAATGTCCCTTTATCCCTTTCATTTATGACTGTCTAAAACAAGGAAATATGCCCTGCATCTCAGCAAATAACATTCCCCATCTATCCAGTCGTCGAACTGAACTTTGAGTCATTGACTGATTCATTCAAAACATATTTTTGGCCAGACACCAATGTAATCCCAGCTCCACAGGTGGCTGAGATTTGAGGATCACAGTTCAAAGCCAGCCCAGGGAGGAAAGTCTATGAGACTCATCTCCAACTACCTACCAAAAAAGCCAGAGGTGGAGCTACGGCTTAAGTGGTAGAGGACTAGCCTTGAACAGGGACATTAGGCTCTGAGTTTGAGCCCCAGGACTAACACAAACAAACCTCCATATTTTTGGCACATTTACTTTTTTGCCTAGTGGTGTTCTAGGCATGAAGAAAATTTATATATCCCTTTCAGTCTCCCCAGCCTCTCCTCCAAACAACTACCCAAGTCCTGTGCCTTGTAAACCAGTATGTTAGAAAGGGATCCCATTTTGCTAGAGCCCTTGAATCTGTTCCTTCCTCTCTTTTCCTTACTGACATCTTGTCAAATGTAGGAATACATCATCTTTCATTTTTCCAAGATGAGTGGTCCTCAAAATCCAGCAAATATCAATATCATCTGGAGGGCTTACCCAAGCCGGGACTGTTCGCAGGCTTCTGCTTCAGCATTCCCAGGGGCTTAATGCAACAGCTGTCCTCAACTATCACCTCACACACTGCTCTCTCCACCAGTAAAGTCATTATCTTCTAATGCAGGGATCAGCAAACCCTCCCCCTTGGGCCAAATGTAGCTTTTTTTTGTGGTTATTATTATAAAGGTGATATACCGAGGGGTTACAGTTACGTAAATCAGGTAGTGAGTACATTTTTTTTGCCAATGTCACCCTCTCTCTCTCTCTCTCTCTCCTCCAGTTTGTCTATGTTATTTTTGTAACACACAACCAGATCTATTTGCTTGCATATTAGCTCTAGCTGCTTTTGAGTTTTAAGGCAGGTGAATGTTGTTGAAAAGGCTAAAAAATTCATACTTTTGCCCCTTACAGAAAATAAAAGTGTTGACTTCATCCTTACCCTAACACAAAAAAAGTCCTTCCAAAAATACACCTATTCTATCACCTTCTGTCTCAAAAGTTTCAGATGGTTCCAAATCGCCTACGTCGTCAATCCAAAGCCTTCTATGGTTGACAAGTTGTCGAATCCATTAACTACTCTTTGAAGCCTGCATTAGGCAGCTGTTGCTATGACACAATGCCTGAGGAAACAAAGGAGAAAGGATTTATTTTGATTTACGATTTCAGAAATTTCAGTTCATGGTCACTTGCCTTCGTAGTTCCTTGGCCTGTGCGTGGTTAAGCAGAACATCATGTCAGGGAGCATCTGCAGGATCAAACTGGTTTTGTTCATGTTGAACAGGAAGCAGGGCAGAGAATGAGCTGGAAATGCAGCTTCTTCCTTCATTTTCGGTTCTATCTGGACTCCCTCCCCTCCCCCAAGCCTATGGGACAGTGCCACCCACACTCAGGGTAGATCTTCCCCCTCAGTTGCTGTTTCCTAGGCCAATCATCTCTGGAAAGGCCCTCACAGACACAGTTTGAAGCGGGTTTTACTAATCTCCCAGGAATCTCTCAATCCAGTTAAGATGAACTATCATGCTGAGTGCCTTTGGCTCAAGCCTGTAATCCTAGCTACTCAGGAAGCTAAAATCCAAGAATCTCAGCTCAAAGACAGAGTGGAAAGACAAATCTAAGAGACTCTTACCTCCAATTAACCAACAAAAAGCCAGATGTAGAGGAGTGATTCAAATGACAGAGCACCAGCCTTGAGGGAAAACCCAAGCAAAAGAGCACAAAGACCAGGAGTTCAAGCGCCAGTACTGGCATAGATTAACCCTCGCATCACATACTCTAACAGCTTGACCATCCTAAACGTCTTCGATTTTCTGAACATATCAAGATCCTCTCCCATTTCCTCAATCTTGTCCCTTTATCCATTACACCATTCTTACTCCACATTTTTTGCTGTTGTTTTTAAACAGGGTGGGTCACAAGATGATCCCATGCAACTTGAATTTTGTGTCTTACTCAAAGTAACTGAGAAAGAAGACCATGTTGCCTTCCCATTCCACTCAGCGAGTTTCTCTTCCTGAATGAACTTGATATGGAGCTTGATCTCCTCTTCCTTCAATCTGCTTAGACCTGCTGTGTCTCACTTCATACCAGAGAGTGTCTCTCACCTCATTGTTTAAGCATAACCATTTTTCATACAGTAGAGCCAATAAACACATCTTCATCTGGTATTCCCAGAAGCAGCAACAATCTGTTTCAAGGCTTTAAGAAAACCTGGCTGTGTTGGGTTGTCTCAACCCTGGGTATGTAGAGTATATGTCTAGACACTTGTACCTTCTGGATGATTTAGTGTTTCACTTCACACATCGCCATTTGGAACCCAAGTCTTATGTTGTATGTGACTGTTCTCTAAGACACAGCCCTAACATCATTTCTTCTCATTTTCTCTAGTATAGACCCAGACTTCTGTGCTTTGTTTCCTTGGTAATTTGTCCATATCTGCATCATAATAATGAGTTGTATGTATTTAATTTTCCATCTTTCTTCATTGGGCAGAGGCCTCAGACAAAGCTATATTCCACTCCTATACCTATCTCTATTCTGCACCCAGCCTCAGGATAAACATTCCACAAGTATTTACTGATAGATGAAGTCATACCTGCACTAAAGATCCATTACTATTCTTTTATATGACCCATGAACTTTGCAGATAATTGCCTGAGGTTTAACATTTCAACAAATTTAAAGTGTTCCAGCATTCATTCTCTTGTCAACCAGGTTTAAGCTTGGTCAGGTCAGCTCTCTTTGCTTACTCCATCAATGAGAACAAGATAGCTGCTAATGGATTGATTGATACATTGAATGTGATGTCTTAAAATAAAACAAATCTGATTCAGTTTTGCTTAGTGAGAGGTTTCTTTGTGCCTGTTTGTGTAAAGATAGCAAGGCCCACAGATGACTCTGTTTGGAGGAAGGCCCATCTCCCCACATTTCAACAGGGTCCATATTTATATATGCTCCACACAGCTTTAACTCTTGTCTGCAATTGCTAACCTGTATCTGTTGCTGGCATAGTTCATCCACATTCTCACCAGCTCTGCTCAGTGTGGCTCTTTTATCTCTTCATAGAAAGTTGCTCTTTCTTTTGTGATCCAAGTTGTTGGGTTTTTTTTTTTTGATAAATGTTATATGATCAGAGGCACATAGGCACTGTGCTTTTGTGTTGCACCCCAACTTCCTTTTTTTTGAGTGTTGATATTGGGGCTTGAACCAAGGTCTCTTACTCTTCCTTGTTTTTTTCACTGACAGCTGGCATACTACCATTTGAGTCACACCTCAAGTTGGGGCTGAGACAAGGCACAGCAAGGTAATAATCATCAGTGAGTATAATAATCATCCTGGAGCATTTAAAAGGAATTTAGGTCTCATATACCAGGTGTTTTCTTGGAACTCTAATATTTCTTTTTTGGGGGGGTCTGGTTGTGGGGCCTGAACTCTGGGCTTGGGTGCTGTCCCTCAGCTCTTCAACTCAAGGCTAGTGCTCTATCACTTTAGCTACAGCGCCACTTCTGGCTTTTTTCTTTTTGCTTATGTGGTGCTGAGGAATCGAACCCAGGGCCTCATGCATGCAAGGCAAGCGCTCTACCACTGAGCCACCTTCCCAGCTCCCCTAATATTTCTTTTTAAGACAATCATAATTTTGTAATCTTAGCTACTTGAGAGGCAGATATGGAGAGGATCGAGGTTTGAAGCAAGCCCAGGCAAAAAGTTACCAAGACCTCATTTGAACCAACACTGTTGATTCAAATTGTGGATCACTGTAGAGCATGTTATAATGAACTATGCAGGAGACATATATAGGAAAATTATTGCCTTAGACTGGCCCCAGCCTAAAAAGAAACCCCACCCCCCCATCCACACCAAGAAAATCCACCTACAAGTCCCTATGTACAAAAACATCAAAACATAAAAGGAATGGGAGTGTATTTCTAGAAGTAAAATGCCTAAGTATGTAATGCAAGACACTTCAAAAAACAGTGAGTTTAAAGCCTGAGGTCAAAACTAATACTGCCCAAGGAAATGGGGGGAAAACCCCACCCACCTCCAATTTGCCAAAATTGCCTTCTCTTTCTCTTGTTTTATTTGTATAGATTTTTTTTGTTGTGTGTCCTTTAATTGCCTTTTCTCTCTTTCACTCTCAAACTGTCAAATGAAAATGAGAGTATAACAAATTACTAATGGCACTAGGTGTGTCGCTCATTGGTAGAACATTTGCCTAGAAAGTGTTTGGTACATGTCTGCACTTAGAGCTCTAATATAAAATTCTGTTAAGTCAATCTAAGACAAAAAGTCCTCTGTTTTGCTATTTGTGTGTGTGTGTGTGTGTGTGTGTACGTGTGTGTGCGTGTATGCACACACATGCACGCACATGTATGCTGTTCCTAGCACTAGAACTCAGGGCCTAGACTCTGTTCCTGAGATTTTTTTGCTTAAGGCTAGCACTCTACCACCTGAGCCACAGCTCCACTTCTGGCATTTTGGTGGTGACTTGGAGACAAGAGTCTCAGAGACTTACTCTTGCCCCAGCTATCTTCAATCTGTGATCCTCAGATCTCAGCCTCCTGGGTAGCTAGGATTACAGATATAAGCCATTAGCAACCAGTTTTTACTTACTACTGTTAAATGCTCATTGAACAAGTCAATCACCAAAAATGTGCTTGTCATTGACCCATGCACAAATTTGCTTGCAGGAATTTGTATTAAGGAAATCTGAAAAGATATTTGCATAGGGCTATTTATTCTAGACATGTTCTTCAAATTGAAAAATTTGAAGACAACCTGAATGTCAACAATAATGTTGATAAAATAAATGCAGCCATAGTCAGACAATTAAATGTGAAGCAGTTATTAAAATGAATAGATAAATATTTATTTATGTAAAATATATTTATAACATAGTGTAAGAATAAAAGGAGTTTATCAACTGGTGTGTCAGGTGATCTGTTTTACATGAATATATATGTGCACATGTATAAAGAAAAAGGATAGAAAAAAGTATAATGGAATTCTGTAACTTGCATGAAGGTTATATCTAGTAATATGATTGAATGTAGTTTTTTCTTTTTGTTCATGAACAACTTCTTATTTTTCTATAACTAAACACATTTTTCTATAATAAAAATGACTTGCTTATTGTACTTATAAACTATCTTGTTGAATAATAGCCCCCTTGTACAACTACTTAAAGATAATATAAAATATGACTCTTTTTTAAATGGCTCACTTGTCTAAACAGCAGAATGTGGTGTTTATTTCTGTGATAGTTGGTTAATTTATATAGAAATGGCATCCATTTTGTTTTACTTCAGTTATTTTGATTTTGATTTTGTTTTGGTGTCAGTCCTTGGGCTTGACAGGGCCTGGGCACGCATCCTGAGCTCTTGAGCTCAGGGCTACTATTTTTCCATTGAGCCAGACCTCCATTTCTGGCATTTTGGGTGGTTAATTAGGGATAAGAATTTCATGCCAGGGCTGGGAAGGTGGCTCAGTGGTAGAGCGCTTGCCTTGCATGCTCAAGGCCCTGGGTTTGATTCCTCAGCGCCACATAAGCAAAAGAAAAAAGGCGGAAGTGGTGCTGTGGCTTAAGTGGTAAAGCGCTAGCCTTGAGCTGAAGAGCTGAGGGACAGCACCCAGGCCCAAAGTTCAGGCCTCACGACCAGACCCCCCCCCAAAAAAAACAAAAAAAAATTCATGCCACTTTTCCTGATTGAGCTGGCTTTGAACTGAGATCTTTGGATCTCAGACTCCTGAGTAGCTAAGATTACAGGCAGGAGCCACTGGGGCCTGGCCCTAGTTTGTTTCATAACCCTGTTCAGTCTTTCTCAACAGTTCCCTTCTTAATCCTTTTTCAATTAAAGAAGTTCTACAGGCAAACCACTAGTAAGAAACTTGTCCTGGTCTCTGGGGCTGCAATGTGCCTTAAAGTAAAAAGGAGATGAAATAGAAAATTCACTACCCAGGGGATCTTGTTCTCTGACAGAAATATTCCTTGGACTGCTAGGATTTGCTTTTAATCTGTTTGAGTGTAATGGTTTTTAACTTCTGAATGTCTGAGGGGCAGATTTTTAAAGGATTTGTACCGAGCCTCCTTACCTGCCTGCTCCAACTGCAGTGGCTCTTACAGGCTCTTTGCACATCACTGAAGAAAACTAGAAGGAGGGGCAGTTTTGCAGGGCTTCAAGCTGCTTTCCCCTGGCTGGTTGGGATTTTTCAGAAACACACCACTCACCCTCAATTATCCACATCCTTCCCCAGCAGCCTTGGGTCTCCCCTGCTCCTTATCCGTGCGAAGCCAGAGCCCAGGCTTGAAGAGAGGCAGCCAATGGCTCAAGGTAGGTCATAGCAGGAGGGAAGCCATTTTTCAGGAGGCACCTGGACTTTTCTGTCTTCTAATATTGCTACCCCAAATGGAAGGTGAAAGGAGCAGTGCCTGACAATTGCGTGGGTTATTGTTAGCCTCTGGGCGAACTGGAGGACCTTCAAGCTTCTCTGTGCATCATGTCCAATGGACAAAATAGATGGCATGGTCTTGTGAGCAGAGGAACTGCTTGCAGGCAAAGACAAGAATGCTGAGGGCATGTTATTCTCCATCAAGCTAGCGGGGATGGAGCGGTGCTGTATTCTTTCTGAGATGCTATCTGAGTGCTATCCCTGAGCACTGAGGTTATTCTGAGACCTGGGCTTCCTCATGCATCCACCAAAGTAATGCCCTGTTCTCTCTACTTTCATTACAGAGGCACTGCATGGATAAAATAGCTAGTTAATGTGACTTAAAATAGGAATAAAATGTCTTTGAAGCCTTTAAAGCGCCCTGAGATTTTTTCATCCCAACCAAATCAAAGGCATGGTTATGAGAAAAATCCTTACATTGGTATGGTGTATACAATTTCCTTGAATGCTGTATACATTGTTTCCTTGAATGCTGGATTGAGTTGACAATCTTTTTTTCCTTTTTTGCACAAATGTAGGAGAAACAAAATGAAAGCAAAGTAAAAGAATAAGACTAAAAAACCTAAAGACAGAAATGTGGTCCTGCTGGGCACTGGTGGCTCATGTCTATAGTCTTAGGTACTTAGGAGGCTGAGATCTGAAGATTGAAGTACAAAGCCAGCTAGGGCAGAAAAGTCTGAGATTCTTTTTTAAAAAAAATATTGTTATAATAATGGTTAGATAGACAAGGCTTACAGTTATGTAAGTCAGGTAATAAGTACATTTTTTTGGACAATGTTATCCCTTTCTGTGAGACGCTTATCTCCAATTAACTACCCAAACACCTGAAGTAGAGCTGTGGGTCAAGTGGTAAAGTGCTAGCTTTGAGCAGTAAAAGCTAAGGAACTGCACCTAGGCCTAAAGTTCAAACCCCAGTACCAGAACACACACACACACACACACACACACACACACACACACAAAGTGTGGCCCAACTATACTCCTTCTGATAGATTTGGAAGGTGCATTTAGTAATGTGGCTAAAATGTACACTGGCTAAGTCACTTTTCACATGAAGAGAGAATGAGATTTTTATCTTGGGAAAGGACTGAAAAGATGGTTCTTGAACATATACAATACAGAAGACATTTCCAGGAAACCTGATGGCCTTTGCCTGGGACAATTGCGTCACCTAGAATGTTTGTGGTTCAGATTTGTAAGCAATATAGGAACTGAAGCCACAGTACTGTGTGGTGCCAGGTCTGAACTATTAGGTATGCTCTATTGGTATGTTTAGAAAAAATAATATGTTATAGCTTTTGTGTGATTCCTCTTCTGCTTCCTAAGAAGCTCACACACTGTAACAACAAATGACCTTCTGAAGAACACAGATTTTACTTAGTTGATCCAGACTTTCAATGAGATTACTCCTTTTGCACCTTTCCTTTCTTTAGTTCTAAAAGGTGAAAAAACATGGTCAAGAAATGCTAATGTGTTTTCTACTGACTTTATGTTGTAAATGCTTAGGGTGGATTCCAAGAGAAAAATGTAATTTTATTAAATCTTACAAGACTGTGTCCATTCTGGGAAGATAAGTGGAGTATGGTGATGGCCTGCTCTGGAGAAAAGGAATAGAGGCAGACTTTACTTTCTCATAGTTTTTGAAGTTTGTCCCATAAGAATTATCCACACTCAAGTGAAAACACCAATAAAACAGTGCTTACCCCTGGGAAAAGACACAGGCAGTGAAGAACAAGCAGCTATGGATTATTGGTTTGTTTTGTTTTTTTAAAATCTGGAATCATCCTATTATGTTCATATTTTGCGAAGTGTATGACTAAACAAATACATATTCATAAATAAAAAGAATTTTAAAAAGCAAGGAAAACTCCAAATCAAATCTTTGTGTTCACTGTTCCCCTAAGGATACGGTGAGTCTTGACTTATTCTGTACACTTGTACATCTTTTCCACTGGCCAAAGAGCTACTCCATGGTCCAGGGAAGAAAGCAGAGATGGAAACCCATCCCAAAGTCCAAGCCAACTGATGTCTCTGACTTTGTTGGTCTAGACATCATGAGGTTCCACATTCACAGCCAAAAAGCCACAAGCCAGTAGAGCATCCTACTCAGAAACTGCAAAGATAATTTTCACACTTACCTCAGATATTATTCCATGTGACAACTACTTGGAAGATGAGCCAAATAAGGGATTTTTGGGAAACATTTCTGATAGAATACTTCTTGAATAGAAGTGCTTTTCTTAGGTCACTGGGAATTGAATTAAGACACTGAATCAGAATTTATATTTTTAGCTAAATACTTTTTATAGAAGCCTCCAGATACTATTGTACTTCTTTATCTTTTTTTAAAGAGAAAAGCTGAAATAGTTGATCTCCTTAACATGGCAGAGAATCTATATAGAGATATGGCAAATGTGACAAGATTCCACATTTGACAGCATGCATCTAGACAATCAATTAGCCATTTTTTCATTCATCAGCTATTTATCGCACAGTGTGTGAGTCTCTGGGTAAAATGCTCTAAAGATGGCCAAGTCATAAGAGGGACAGCTGAGGGGAGGTCAGAGACTAAGAGTGAGGTACTATAAGACCTAAGTACGCCCTATCATCAAAGAAGAAAGCAACGCCTGTCAAGGTGTTGGCTACTGACTACCTTTCCATTAGCTTGAAAAGAACACTTCACAGCTGAGGACAGTGGCCCACCCTTATAATGTCAGCTACCTGGAAGGAGAAGATGGTGATGACTGCAACTGGAGGCTAGCCAGGTAAAAAGTTGGAGAGATCCCCATCTCAGTCATTATAAGAAAGGTCGGGTAGTCCATTATCCTAGCAACACAGGAGGTCTAAATAGAAAGATCACAGTCCAAGATAACCTTATTAAAAAACTACTAAAGCAAAAAGGAGGAGGGGTGGGGCCTCAATGACAGAGGATTTACCTAAGCAATTATGAAACCATGAGTTCAAGACCTCAGTACTGAAAAACACAAAAAGAGCAATGCATGAAGCACACCTAGCATCATATTTGACTTAGAAGAAAGGATTTTACTTAATATTTACTAGCTGTTAGAAAGTGTGTAGTAGAATTATGCCCACAGTTATTTTGAAAGTATCTTGGAAGAAAATATGTAACAGCATGAAAGGTAGGGGGCTGAACATGTACTTTAGGAGTCAATTCGTTTTTAGATCTGCATTAAGATCGTCACAAATAAACTGACAACCTTAAACCAAAGGAAATCTGGATTTGGACCTGAGCTTGCTTTAAGGCAGGGATTCTTTACCAGGAAAAAAAGGCCAAGGTGGCCCATGCTTAGCACCACACATGCTTACTGGCGAGTCCCTTGTGGTACAAGGAGAATTAGACTGTGCATTGCAGGAGGTCTACCTCATCGCTGATCTCTACCCACACAGATGCCAGCAATGAAAAATGTCTCTAGATATTGTCATATGTCCCCTGGTGATGAAAATCACCACTAATTGAGAACCTCTGCCTGAGACCAAGATCACTACATCAAGTATGCATCATGTTCAGTGAACTATTAGGCTACAAATGGAAAAATGAAGGTTGATCAAGAACCAACTTCAATATTTCTCTCTCATTTCTATGGCTGCTAAATGGGTCGTGATGAAAACTACAAGTCAACATGTCTGGAAACAGACTTGTTCTCATTTGCTGCTTGCCAGTCATAACAGGGTCTGAGGCAGAATCCGGGAAAATGGCTCAACTTCAACATGAGTGCCACTCAGTCAGGGAGGTGAGACTTCGCCTCATTCCTAAACACTTTTTTCGCTTTTCATTATAGAGACTGTGGAATACAGTTCTTGAACCTTCAAGGCTCCTGTGACTTGCAGACCCATTGTGGCTCCCTCAGGCTTCTCCCCTCCTGCTGGCAGCTGGTCCTAGGTCCTGTGGTGGGACTTCTGTCTTTTCTATCTTCTTCTGCCTTAGGAAGAACACTGAAGAGAGTGAAAGCACACCAGAGGCTGCTGGGATATGTCATACTTACTCTAGGATGATTTCATCCTCTTTTATAATACCTCTAACTGATTAAGCAAATATCTGTGACACATTCATGATGGACTGGAACTTACTATTTAATAAGATGAAGCATTTTCCCATTTTGTTTTAAATGAGAAAAAATATCAGAATAAGCTTGTTTTGTGTTTAAAGTTCTTTTAAATGAAACTCTCCATATAAGGCCTTCTCAGGAATTAATCAGTCAAGGATATGCTTAATCATGATTGGTTGATGATTCAGGCTGACACCTGTGTATCACTTTCCATAGCTGGGATAAAATAGTCAAGATAATCAAAGATTTGGCTCTATGGAGGAGGGGGGCAGGGCAGCATGGGTCCTAAAGTACTCCCTGAACAACCTAATTTCTAGCTACTTGGTCTCATCTCTTAAAGGTTTTACCACTTCCCAACAGTCCCAAGGATTGAGAGCCAAGATTTTAATGCACATGAGTCTTTTGGGACACTTACAAATGTTACTTCCACTATGTAAACCATCAAAGGAGTTTTCCCCTTCTCTTTATGTGATTTAGACCATTTCTACTTCTTAAAGAATATTGTAAGTTTTCTGAGAGGCACATATGCACACACACTCAAGAATGTATATGTAGAAATAATCCTTTTTATTATAAATCCAAATGAGAACATGCTTTATACATTACATTTTAAAAAAAATTAACCAAACATTATGGAGACAATTCTCTAACAATCCATAATCATGGAATTCAGTCTTAATGATGGAATTTACCTTTTAAATAGTTGCATAGCATTCAGTTGCATTACTGTATCATTTAATTAGCTCCAGATAGATAGATAGATAGGCATTGATAGCATTTTGGTACTAAAAATACCATAATGATTTAATATGGTTTGTGGGGGGGTGGGTGTGGGTGTGTATGTGAATCTTAAATTGCAGAAACAGAGTTGTTGAGTAAAGGACATTTTTATTTAACTTTGTATATGTGTGTGTGTGTGTGTGTTTGTATGTGTATGTGTGTGAAAGAGAGACAGTACTAGTATTTGAACTCAGGTCTCTATACTTTCTATCCAGACTTGAAGCCTACCCACAACCCTACTTGCTTTAATTATTTTTAGGTAAGTTCTCACTCACTTTTTTTGTATGGGGCTAGCCTGGACTGTGATCTTCCTACCTATGCCATCCAAGTATCTGAGATTATAAGCATGAACCAACATACTCAGCCTGTTTGTTGAAATTGGTGGTGGTGGTTTGTGGGGGGCGGGGGGCAGGGGAATTGTAGAACTCTTTTCCTAGGCTGGCTTTGAAGCATTAGCCAATCTTGACCTTCCTGCGTGAAGCTGGCATCACAGGCATGAGCCACCTCATCCAATATTGTGTTTGGTTTGTTTTCTTGATGCTATCCATTCTGCTTGGGTTAATGGAATCTCAATGTGGTTTTTACTTGCATTTACCTCATAGCTAAAGATGTAAAGATGTTTAATTTTTTATGTCTTTATTGACCATTTGTGTTTCTTCTTTTGAAAAGTGTTCCGTTCATTTTTTCCATTCAACTAATACCTAGCCTGGAATTTTGCTGGTTCATCAGAGGTAGAATCTCTCAGAGTTTTCCACCCAGGCTGGCTTCAAACCTCAATCCTCCACATCTCAGCCTTTGAGAAGCTAGGACTACAGTTGTGAGCCACTTGAACTGGCTGGATTTTTGTTTTGTTTTGTTTTTGAGATAAGGTTTTAATAGATTGCCTAAGGTAGTATCCTGCCTCTGACTCCCAAGTAAACTGGGCCTCCATGTATGTGCCACTAAACTCCACTGTTGCATTTTTAATTTTTCTGTCAGTTGTGGGGCTTCAACTCAGGTCCTGGGTGTTATCCCTGAACAGTTTTGTTCAAGGCGAACATTCTACCACTTTAAGCCACAGTGCCACTTCCAGTTTTCTAATGGATAATTGGAGATAAGAGTCTTATGGACTTTCCTGCTCTGGCTAGCTTTGAACTGCAATCCTCAGATCGCAACCTCCTGACTAGCTATGGTTACAGGCATGAGCAACCAGCGCCTGGCCCACTGTTGCATTTTATTTTTGAATAAAAAGTGAAGCTTGCTTACACTGGCTTCAAACCATGATTCTCAGATACCATGATCCTCAGTTCTTAGCCTCATGATTAGCTAGAATTCTAGGCAGGATCTGCCTATGCCCAATGCAGTTTTACCTCAACTCTGAACACCCAGTTTACTTTCATATTGTCTCATTTCTCCCCATAAGAGTTTGAAACACAAAGCAGTTGCTTCCTACAGTGATGTTGAGAGAATCTGCAGGAGGGTCCAGGTGATTGCAAGTGGGCAAGTGATTGCAAGTGGGTCCAGGTGATTGCAATGAGCCGAGTGAGCACACCAGTCAGGGAAGCTGCAGATGAGAGGCATCAGTAGCCAAATGTGCAGAGGAGAGGCTCTACAGTCAAGGTACTTGAGGATGATCAATTATGAGAGCCACAGAGACAGAGTTGTCAGGTAACACAAAAGGTTGTTTGATTGAATCAAACGAAAACCCTCAGACCCGACAAACAGGATTCTCTGCCCAATTCAAACTCCACAGAGCAAGAAGTATTAGGCCCTCAGGCAAGTTCCAGGCTTAAGTTAATTAAAAATTCCAAGACACTCAGAGAAGAGAAAGGCTAGAGTCCTTGAAGAGAGGCTATTAGAAAACCATAGTATATGCCATGAAAAAGACCTACTCAGTTCTGCTTTCCACGGTTAACAAGTTTATAAATCAGGACATTTCATTGTGTGGAATCCATGGGAAGTCTGGGGATGAGCAGGCTAATCCTGAAGATTTGGGAGCAAGTCTAGGCTCCTGGACCAAGACAGCCCCTGACTTGGTTCTGAGCTTGCCAGCCTCTCATGGCAAGGAACTAATCTGCCTGGGTTCATACTTGAGTGTAAAATGCCAGAGGGACACAAGCTCTTCTACTTACTGTGTCATCATGGACAGGTATGGCATTTCTCAGAACCCCAATCTCTCTTTCTATAAATAGTTATCGTTTGTATTGCTAAATGTCCCTCCAGAGCACGTGTGTTGAAAGCTTGGTGCCCAGCCAGTGGCGGTGCCTAGTAGAAGGAGGTTAGATTACTAGTGGCACACCTGGAAGGGCATATCGGGACCCAGCCCTCCTTTCTCTCTTTTTGGCTTCCCACATGTCATGCGTTGAGTCAGCCTCCTGGGCCATGTGCTCCTGCCATGATGTACTGTGCCTCCACTGTTCCAAAGCAACAAGCCAAGCCAACATGGGCTGACACCTCTGAAACCATGAGCCTACAGACTTCTCTCCCTGCAGACTTCTCTCCCTCTCAATTTCATTTTCAAGACTTTGCTTTGGGTTTTTTTTTTTTAAATAGCAGTGGAAAGCTAATACAAATGAATGTTTAGAAAACTTGTTGGTTTATCTTTAAAGGTTTCTTTTTGTGAATTTCACCATTTCCAATCACAATATATTATTAAACAAAAACAAACAACACCATATGTAGAGCATACTTTGAGTTTATAAAAGCAGAAATGGCCATTCCTACATATATACCCTTATATGTGCATATATGGCTTGTCAGAAAACTGTTCAGTATCATTTAGGAAGTCAAAATAGTAGAAACCATCTAAAGAGAAGAAAAAATCCTCATGTACATTTGGAAATCTTCCCAAATGTCCATGGATTGTCATTTATTGTCCTTGTCATTACAACAGATTGGTTCTAGGACAACTGAGTTTACCGAAGTCAGGATGCTCAAGTTCTTGTATTAAATGGCATAGTACCTACATATAATCTATGTCTATCTTCACATGGACTTTCAATCATCTCTAGATTACTTATAGGTAATCCACAATAAATGCTATAAACATACTTGCTATATTATATTGTTTGGAGGAAAGTCAGCACATACTCAGTACAGATGAAATATTTTTCTGAATCTATATATGTGGAACTTGAGGATACAGAGAGCTCAACTATATCTTTTCAATTTTTTAAAATTGATCTTGGGGCTTGTACTCCAGGCCTGGATGCTGTCAATGAGCATTTTTTCTCAAGGCTAGCACTCTACCACTTTGAGCCACAACTCCACTTCTGATTTTCTTGTGGTTAATTGAAGATAAGAATATCAAGGTCTTTCCTGCCCGAGGTGGCTTTGGACTCTGTTCCTTAGATCTCAGCCTTCTAAGTAGCTAGGATTACAGAAATGAACCACAAGCACTTGGCCTTATCTTTTCAATTTTTAATTTTTGGAGCAGTATTGGATATTGAACTCAGAACCTTGAGTTTGCCAAACAAATACTTTCCCATTGAACCATATCCCCAGTTGGTTTTACTTTTGCGGGGGGGGGGGTTAGTTTTTCTCACTTTTTATTAAAGATAGGTTTTTCTGCTTTTGCTTGGAGCCATACTCATAACTGTGATCCTCCCGATCAACTGGGGCCACAGATGTAGACCATTGGGCCTGGCTTGTTGTTAAAATAAGATATCACTAACTTTTGGGGAGGGTGGCCTGGGATAGCTTCAAACTGTGGTCCTCCAATTTTCACCTCCAAGTATACTTTAATCATAAATCAGAAGTTAATAATGTTAGGGGTTGTAATTATTGTTATCATCATTGTTTAATTATTTTTCTCTTTAGATGGTTTGAAAGGTAGGCTTTCTTGTGAAACAAGCAAAAAAAAAAAAGTTACCCTCCCACCTGCTCTGCAGAGCTGTCCTTTTCCGTTCCCAGGGAGAAGTCTAAGGCAATGCTAGTACTATTCCAGTCATTCTCAGTCCTACAAAGTTCTCTGTCAGAAGTATTCACAAAATTGTCACATTTCAGTAATTGAAATGTCAGCTCTGTGTAAATTTCTAAGCTTGAACTTCATTTCCCCTTTTGTGCTGCATCTTTGATTGAATATATAGGACTGCAAAGTGAAGAAGCATGGGCTCTGGCTGCCTGCCTTTCTTTCTAACCTATTCTTGCCTACTCCCGTTTTCCCCTTCCTGCAAACCCATGCCCAGAGCATCAGACCCCTCTGTGTTTTGTTTTTACTAGCACTGCTGCTGGATTTCTCTAAAGCTGGTGATCAACCCTGACTTTCTTTCCTGGAATGGTTTAGGTTGTTTCCTGGGAACAGTCACTGAGGAACATACTGAAACTACCCTTGATGTGGGCACGGGCCAGAGCTCTCTTGAAGGTCATAATGTACAAGCCCTAATGATCTCCCACTCTGTTTCTGCATAACGTCTCATGTCACTGACTTCAGGTCCCTTTAGGACAAATCTAGGCTGCTCCAACCCATGTGGCCATCCTGCTTGTGGGCATTGCATTCCTCTGTCTGGCCATCCAAGGGTCAACCTGCTCAATTCTTTAAACTTTTTAGAATGAGGTCTTGCATCAGACACTTGACCAAGGAGATCCCAAATTCTAGAAGACACAGGGTGAGGCTTCTCAATATCTCTTTAAGGCTCTTCTCTCTATGTTTAGAATTAGGAAAACACTTATCTCCTCTTTCTATTAACTGTACCCTTTTCTAATCACATCTCTTTCCAAAGTCCTGCCAAAGTTGATGAGCAATGTGAGAATTCTAGTTTAATGTTGTTTTCCTCTCAGCTGAAACCTAGGCAGAAAGAATCTTTTTAAACACTTGTGTTAGATCTTTAGTCATCATTACAAGGCTGATATAGTGTTTAATTTTTTTTCACTGCTTATGAAACAGCGCAGGGCTGGAGCATAGCTCAGTGAAAGAATTGTTGCATAGCATGCTCAAAGCCCTGAGTTCAATCCTAGCATCTCAAAACAAAACAAAACTTAGCATTGTGTCACACACACAGTAAGTACTCCACAAACATTAGCTAGTAAGTTAACAAATACTTCATGTAATGTTTACTAGGTACTCTAAATACTTTATGGCTTTTTGTTTTATTTTGTTTTGTTTCTGAGGCCAGGACTCAAACTTGGTATCTGTTGCTTTCACTCATTGGCTGTTACTCTACAACCTGAGCCATGCCTTCAAGCCTTCAAAGTGCTTTATAACTTGTTAACTTATTTAGTCCTCAAAAGAACCCTACCAAGATGGGCTTGTAGCTCAGTGATAGAGCACTTGCCCAATATGCATAAGGCCCTGAGCTCAATTCCCAACACTGAAATCAGAACAAAACAAGAAAATACCATTCTCACTTTATTTTACCTAATTGATTTATTAATTTGAAATGCATGGGACCAAGAATATAACCTTCAAAGTCACACCTCCAAGGACCTACTTTGTTCAGGTTAGCCTCAAGCTTGTAAAGTTTCTACATCCTCCCAAAAGAGTGCTATCAGTTGGAAAACAAGTGTTTAACATGTGAGTGAGTTGTGGACACTTGATATTTGTACCATAACACATATGAATATGTGTTATAGATGATTGAATTACATATTAGCGATCCATCTAGAAATTTTTCAGTATTCTGGACTCTAAACAATATTGTAGATTTCCCTGAACAGCAAATAGGGAGATTCCTCCTTTACATTCTCCCATACTAATAAGAGAATCAGCATTTATAAACTGGTTTGGCCAGATGAATCTGGGCTTTAAACAAGTAGTTTTTTGTTTGTCTTTTTACAAAGAAGACATATGAAGATTTTTTCAGTTAACTAATTATAGAAGAAATAGGAAATGGATTAATCGATTGTGGTGGAGCTCAGCAGTAAAGAACAAAGGACAACCACCATCAGATGGCTAGACACATTCATCTGTTCTGAGCAATACCCACTCAACATGGCTGAGATGTCTCCTCTATCCATGTCCTGTTCATCTTCATAATAATTTATAACAAATAAGGCTTACTTGAGCTCATCTCTCTGTGCCTTGCATTGGAAGAACTTATTGCAAACATATTATTCTAAAATAGTGATAGGTTAATCTTTCTCATTTCTCATGGTTGTGCCTTTTGAATATGCTTCATTTCATGTGGCATTAGCCACAAGTTACAGAATAATGTTAAATAATGGTGGAATAGCACATATTCTTTTAGTGATACTGAAATAAAAATATTCTTTTTAGTGATACTAGCTCTAGAGCATTTTTAGCATGCTCTATCCCTTTGAGAATTTGATAAAAATGAATTCTAGGAAAATGCATTTATGCACAAAATTTTGTCCAGTTTTAGGAGGTTCAAGGACAATGGACCATGGGTTGGGTTTGTGTATCCATTATTAAAAGTGAGATTGTGGTTTCAGAAAAGTTTGATTATTATATTAATAAAGACTTCTTGTAGCACTAGTTTAGAAACAAAAAAATGTGAAATTTATCAATTGACTTTTTAGCATTAATCAACATGATGATATAATCTCTTATGTTACAGATGTGGAATTGAATTAGTATTCTTATTAACAAACCATCCTTGCATTCCTGGAATTAAAGTTACTTGGAAATATTCAGTCAGATTTAATTTACTAGTGTTATACTTATGATTGAATATTTGAATTTATTCAAAATATTATAATGTGTCAGAAAATTTTGGGGTATAAAAAATTATGAGCCGGGCACCAATGGCTCACGCCTATAATCCTAACTACTCAGGAGGCTGAGATCTGAGGATTATGGTTCAAAAGGAAAGTCTGTGAGACTCATCTCCAATAAAGCACCAAAAAACCAGAAGTGGTGCTGTGGCTCAAGTGGTAGAGTGCTTGCCTTGAGCTGAAGAGCTGAGGGACAGTGCCTAGGCCCAGAGTTCAAGCACTACAACCAACAAAAAATAAATTATAAGAAAATTTGTTTATTAAGCGTCAGTTGGTAAGAAAATACTGTCATTAAAAATATGCATTTTTGGAAGTGGCACTGTGGCTCAAAGTGGTAGAATGCTAGCCTTGAGCAAAAGAGCTCAGAAACAATGCCCAGATACTGAGTTCAAGCCCCATAACTGACAAAAAGAAATCCCTTTTTTAAGTGTTGTGATAAGGATTAGAGACTCAGAACTTGATTTTAAAAAATCACAAAAGTGAGAGGAGGAGCTGTATAAGCCTATTGATTTTGTAGGTTGGGAGGACAGCTGCTGACAAATTTTTTTATGTGTGCATGATCACACTCCCTAGAGTGGCAGGCATTGGTTAATGTAAGAAGAAATAAAGAAACTTATTCCATTCCCGTGGAACATTACCTAAATACTCTTGGAGTGGAAGGAGAATGGCTATGTTTGGCTCTGAAACGTCACAATGAATGATGCAAACATTCTAGTAAGGACATTATTGTTATCATTAAGGAATCAAAAACATCACGGGGCTCAGTGAACTACATTTTAGTTTCAATTGCCTGATTGTCTATATGAGTAGAGATGAAAACTTTCAAGGTTTCAGCTTTTTGGATAGTTCACCCAAGACACATTAGGAAAGCCTTCATACCAGGAGTAAATTAACTATATCCAAAATAGAGAAGAAGGAAACAGACCAAACCAGGTGCCAGTGGCTTACATCTGTTCTCCTATCTATTCAGGAGGTTGAGATCTAAGGATTGTGGTTTAAAGCCAACCCAGGCAGGAACTTCTATGAAACACTTATCTCCAACAAACTACTCAGAAAAATCTCTAAGTAGTACTGTGGCCCAAGTGGTAGAGTGTTAGCCTTGAGCAAAAGAAGCTCAGAAAAATATCCCAGGCCCCTAATTCAAGCCCTGGGATTGGCAGAAAAAAAAGAGAAAGGAAAACACAAAAGAAAGAAAGCACAAAAGAAAGACAAAGAAAGACAGAGAGAGAGAAAGAAAGAAAGAGAAAGAAAGAAAGGAAAGAAAGAAAGAACGAAAGAACGAAAGAAAGAAAGAAAGAACGAAAGAAAGAAAGAAAGAAAGAAAGAAAGAGAGAAAGAAAGAAAGAAAGAGAGGCTGGGAAGGTGGCTCAGTTGTAGAGTGCCTTACATGCATGAGGCCCTGGGTTCAATTCCTCAGAGTCACATAAACAGAAAAAGCCAGAAGTGGTGCTGTGGCGCACTCAAATGGTAGAGCGACAATGCCCAGGCCCAGAGTTCAAGCCCATGACCAACAAAAAAAAAGAAAGTAAAGGGGCTGGGAAGGTGGCTCAGTGGTAGAGCGCTTGCCTTGCATGCCTGAGGCCCTGGGTTCGATTCCTCAGCACCACATAAGCAAAAAGAAAAAAAGCCGGAAGTGGCGCTGTGGCTCAAGTGGTAGAGCGCTAGCCTTGAGCTGAAGAGCTGAGGGACAGTGCCCAGGCCCAGAGTTCAGGCCCCACGACCGGACCCAAAAAAAAAAAAAAAGAAAGTAAAGAAAGAAAGAGAAATACATACCAAAGGAATGATGCTTTGAGGACAAGCATTTCAGAAAGTTGTTCTCTTTTAAACTCTCTGGAGCTATACGATGAATCTACAGGACCCAGGAAGAGAGGCCTCTCCTGCCTGCTTTGTGCAGCTTCCTGCTGCTGTCTTCTCAGGAGTCAGTGTCCTGTGAATTCCTTTTACTTTGTGTTGAACCCATTTCCCAGCTGTGCCCTCTCTACAGCTTCTTGAACAGTAAGCAGTCAGCTAAAGCCAAGCAGAACATGGCACAATGCTGACTGCCCACTGTATATGTGTATCAAGGAGAAAACAGATGGAGAGAGGAAGGGTGGGCAAATACAATCATTATAATTGACACATATATATGAAAATTGAACCATGTAATTTGAAGGGATAGACAGAAATGGGAAAGAGGGGGGAGAACAATGGAAGGGCTGACAGAGATCAAAATACATGGTACTCATAAACTGACCTGCTGAATTAAAACCCTTTTGTACCACTACTGAAAGTTTAAAAGGAAAGAAAAAAATTATACTTACTATTTACTTCAAGCCCCAAATAACCTGTGAAACAGATTAAGTCATTAACACTATTCAGCTTCAGAAGTGACCAGACTGATTCCAGGTCACATAGGTTTTAGTGATGGAGCTAGGTGGGATTTTGGCTCATATCTCCTTACAATCTCTTTTCTATCAATACATTATTTCAAGAGAGAAAGCTGTAGTTGGTAGAACTTCCAAGTGGTAAATCTTTCTAAGTATATATGAATACTGGTATTCAATAAATCAATAAATAAATAGATCAAAGTAAGTTGTAAATACATTCTGATGAGAAATGAAGATGATCTCAATAAATTTCAAAACTATGCCAAAGGGTATATGAAAATATCACATATGTAATGTATATATAATATATATATATATATATATAAAATCTATTTATTTATTTTTGTGCAAGTCCTGGGGCTTCAACTCAGGGCTTGGACATAGTCCCTGAGCTTTTTGCTCAAGGTTAATGCTTTATAATTTGAGTCATAGCTCCATTTCTGGCCTTCATTTATTTTTTGGTAGTTAATTGGAGATAAGATTCTCATGAACTTTCCTGTAAGAGCTGGCTTTGAGCCGCAATCCTCAGCTCTCAGCTTCCTGAGTAGCTAGAATTACAGGCATGAGCCACCAGTGCCCAGAAAAAAACATGTATATTAAAACAAAATGTAGTCATTCAAGATGTGACAACATTGATTTTTCAACTTATCATTGTAGAAAAGTTTAAACATTCACAGTGGCAGAAGGAAAAATATAATGAACCCACCACTCCATTTTAACAACCCACATATAGTAAATCTGTTTTTATCCATAAAGTTGAAAGTAGGACTTAGGCTCTACTTCCTTCACCCTTCCTTGGATTATTTTAGAGTAAATCCCAGACATTATATGATTTCATCCATAAATATTACAGTATGTATCATTAAAAAATAAAGAGCCTTTCTCCTAAATCCTAATACCATTGTCACATTTTTAAAAGTTAATAGTTATTGCTCAATATCACACAATACCTAAGAAGTTGTCAAATTTTTCTGCTTGCTCAAAAAATATTTTGGCTTTTTCAAATCACCAATCACACAAAAGTCACACTGAATATGGCTGGTTTATCTTTAAATCTCTTTTAATTTCCAACATTAATGTCAAGGGAAATAGTTAAATAGCTACTCTGGGAAGAATTATTTGGCATTGGAGGTGATAATTTCATTGGAATCTTTTTTAATTCATTTTAAAAATTGGATATGTTGTTATTTTATGTACCACTATTAAAAATACTGTGAATTATTAGATGTTACTGAAAGTAAGATATATTCCCACATTAAAGATAATTGAGAGTGGGGAAAAAGATATCTGAGAATGAATCAAATATGGTAGTTGCTAGTTGCTACACTGTTGGTGGGAATGCGAACTGGTTCAACCACTCTGGAAAGCAATATGGAGGTAAAAAGACACACATAGACCTCCCCTATGATCCAGCAATCCTACACCTGGGCATTTACCCAAATGATCACAGACAAGACCATACTAAAGCTACCAGCACAACTATGTTTATTGTAGCATTATTTACGGTAGCTAAGATATGGAACCAACCCAGATGCCCTTCAGTAGATGAATAGATCAAGAAAATGCATATATATGTATATATATGCATATATACATATACATGCATGTATATACACCTATATACACATATATACATACATATGTGTGTGTATATATGTGCACATATATGTATATATACACACATATATATATATACAATTTTTGGACCCATTCATCTGTAGTGGGGCATCTAGGTTGTTTCCATATGCTGGCTATTGTAAATTGTGCTGCAATGAACATGGAGGTGCATGTATTCTTGTGTCCCAGTTCCTGTTGTTCAGGATAGATGCCTAGGAGTGGTATGGCTGGGTCATAGGGGAGGTCTATATTTAGCTTTCTGAGGACCCTCCAGATAGCTTTCCAAAGTGGTTGTATTAGTGTACATTCTCACCAGCAGTGCAGTAGGGTTCCTCTTTCTCTGCCTCCCCTCCAGCGTTTGTTGTTGGCTGAATTTAGGATGCGGGCCATTCTGTCTGGGGTAAGGTGGTATCAAGGTTGTTTTTATTTGCATTTCCTTTACAACCTGATATGGTGAACATTTCCTTATGTGTTTCTTTGCCATTTTTATCTCTTCTTCTGAGAAGTCTCACTTTAGTTCTCTTGAAAATTTAGTAATTGGTTTGCTAGGTTTGGAAGGGATTAGTTTCTTGAGTTCTCCGTATATACTGGATATTAGGCTCTTGTCTGATATATTGCTGGTAAATATTTTTTCCCAGTTAGTTGGCTGTCTTTCTAGTTTGGTCACTATGTCTTTAGCTGTGCAGAAAATTTTTATTTTAAGGTAGTCCCATTTGTTGAGTCTCTCTCCAATTTGTTGTGACCCTGGGACTCTGTTCAGGAAGTTCCTGCCTGTGCCTATAAGTTCAAGTGTCTCTCCTACTTTGTCCTGCAGTAGTTTCAGAGTTTCAGGTTTGATGATAAGGTCTCCAATCCATTTTGAGTTGACGTTAGTGCATGGTGACAGACAGGCTGGGATCCACTTTTAGTTTTCTGCATGTGGCTGCCCAGTTTTCCCAGCACCAGTAGTTGAAGAGGCTGTGCTTCTTCCATTGTATGTCTTTGGTTCCTTTGTCAAATATCAGCTGACTGTAATCATGGATATCTGGATCTTCTAATCTATTCCATTGGTCTTTGGGTCTGTTTTTGTGTCGGTACCAAGCTGTCTTTGTTATTATGGCTCTATAGTAGAGTTTGAAGTCCGGCATTGAAATCCCTCCTGTGTTGTCTTTTTTGCCTAGAATTGTTTTGGCTATTCTAGGTCTTTTGTTGTTGATATGTTTCTGGATTCTGTTGGCTAGAATTTTGTTAAGGATGTTTGCATCTGTGTTCATCAAGTAGATTGATCTGTAGTTCTCTTTTTTGTTGTTGGCTCTTTGCCTGGTTTGGGGATGAGTATGATATTGGCTTTGTAGAATGAGTTTGGGGATAGCTCACCCTGTTTCTATTTCTCAGAAGAGTCTGAGGAGTATAGGTATTAGTTCCTCTTTAAAGGTTTATGGAATTCTATCTGTCTGGTCCTGGGCTTTTCCTTGTTGGAAGACTTCTAATTGCTTCCTCTATCTCATTATAAGATATTGGCTTATTTAATTGATTTATTTCTTCTTGGTTCAGTTTGGGCAATTTGTATTTCTCTAAAAATCCACCCATTTATGCTAGGTTTTCTTTCCTTAGTGAGTATAGATTGTGGAAATAATTCTTTATAATTGTTTGGATGTCTTGGGTATTTGTTGTAATTTTTCCCGTGGCATCCTTGATCTTATTGATTTTGGTTTCCTCTTTTCTTTTTTAAGTTAATCTTGCCAAAGGTCCATCGATTTTTATTGATTTTTTAAAAAAATCTTTTTGTTTTATTAATTTTCTTTATAGTTTTCTTAGTCTCTATCTCGTTAATTTCAGCTCTTATTTTGGTTATCTTGCTTCGTCTAGTAACTTTAGGTTTATTATTTTTCATGCTTTTCTAGCAGTTTTAGTTGCAATATGAGATTATTTACTTGGTCTGTCTCCATTTTCTTGTGTGTGCACTGAGAGCAATAAATTTGCCCCTCAGGACTGCTTTTACTGTGTCCCACAGGTTTCTTTATGATGTATATTCATGTTCTTTGAATTGTAGGAACTTTTTAATTTTTTCTTTAATTTCTTCTGTTACCCAGGTGTTGCTCAGAAGTGTGCTGTTCAATTCCCATGTATTTGAGTAATTTCTATGGTATGCTTTGTTATTAAGAACTACCTTGATTTCACTGTAGTTGGATAGGATACAGGGGATTATGTATTTGCTTAAATTCCTGTATGAACTATGATATAGTCTATTTTGGAGAATGTTTCACGAGCTGCTGAGTAGAATGTGTACTGTATCCTTATAGGATGGAAAACGCAGTAGAGATGTCAATTAGTTCTGCTTGAAATATGGCATCACTTAATTCGATGGTTTCTTTGCCAATCCTCTGGTTGGTAGACCTAGCCTTTGATGAGAGTGGGGTATTAACGTCTCCTAGTATTATTGTATTTGGATCTATTTTATTCTGTAAGTTTGAGGGTATTTGTTTTACATATTTGGGTTCACCAATGTTTGGGGACTATAAGTTGTTAATGGTAATATCCTCTTCTTGGAGTGTTCCCAGTATTATATGTAGTGTCCTTCTTTGTCTTGTTGTATTGATTCTAATGAAAAGTTTATTTTGTCAGATATCAGGATGGCAACTCCTGCCTTATTGCTGGGAGCATTTGCATGGTAGATCCTTCTCCTTCCTTCACTTGGGGTTTGTTTTTATGTTTGGCTGTGAGGTGGGTCTCTTGAAGGCAACAAATAGATGGGTCTTGTTTTCTGATCCAATCTGTAGTTCTTTTTCTATTGATTGGTGAATTGAGCCAGTTAATATTTATGGTTATTATGGAGAGATGCATTGTGTTTCCTGTCAATTTCCTGCTTTCCTAATTTTTTCTTCTTTCCTTTCCTCCTTTGCTTACTAAGTTGGACTTCTAGTGATATCTGTCTGATGTGGATCCCTGTTCTTGATTGTTTTCTTCAGATTGTATTCCCTCTCTTAATATTCTTTGTAGTGCTGGCTTATTGTTTATGAATTCAGTTTTTCTTTACTATTAAAAATTTTAGTTTCTCCATCAAATGTGAATGCTAGATTTGCTGGGTATATCAGTCTGGGCTGGCAGTTATTGGTTCTCAGTGCTTGGATCATACTTTCCCGGGCTTTCCTGGCATTTAGTGTCTGTGTGGAGAGATCTGTAGTGATTCTGATTTTTTATCCCATTATAGTATAATGCCTTCTTTGTTTTTGCTGCATGTAAGATTGTTTCTTTATTATTCAGATCTATCGTTTTTACTATAACACGCCTAGAAGTGTTTCTCCTAGGATCCTGCTTGTTAGGTGTTCTATATACTTCTGTTATGTAGGTAAGATGTTCTCTTTTTTGGGGGGAGTCCGGTCGTGGGGCCTGAACTCTGGGCCTGCGCGCTGTCCCTCAGCTCTTCAGCTCAAGGCTAGCACTCTACCACTTGATCCACAGTGCCACTTTCCGGCTTTTTTCTTTTTTCTTATGTGGTGCTGAGGAATCGAACCCAGGGCCTCAGGCATGCAAGGCAAACGCTTCTACCACTGAGCCAACTTCCCAGCCCCAGATGTTCTCTCTTAAGATGGGGGAATTTTTCATTGATAATCTTACTGAATAGTTGCTGCATTCCCCTGTTCTGGTATTCCTCACCTTCGTCCACTCCAATTATATGAAGGTTAAATTTTTTGGCACTGTCTGTTTGTTCTTGGATTTCTCTTTGGCATAATTTAAGTGATTTTTCCATATCTGTGACTTTTTTTTTCCAGTTGCTGCACTTTGTCTTCCATATCTGATATCCTAATTTTCATTTCATTCAATCTGTTAACTATGGCTTCTGTTGTGGTTTTCAGGGAGGAAATTGAGCCATTTATGGCTTCTATGTTGGTTCTCAGAGTATTAATTTCATCTGTTAGTGAGGTGTGTACTGCATGTATTTTTGCACGCATCCCCCCTCTTTGAAATCCTGCACCTCTTTTGATATTTTGTTTCTGTCTTCTTTAAATTTCTGACCTATTTCTCACTTTAATTCTTGAGTCATTGCCTCCAACATGTCTTGGATGTAGCATTTGTCTTCCATTGCTGTTTTGCTTCCACTGGGGCTCTCCCCTGGGTAGCTGCTGGTTTGGGGGTGTAGCTTGATATCCTGGCTATTAATAAATCTTGTAATTTTTCTCTGTGATTTTCACATGGCGATTCAGGGATTATTGGAGACTAATCTGAAACTCTGACTGTTTTGGTCAACAGGTGGCTATCTTTGCTTGGTTCTGGGTTGGTCTCTGGATCCATTGATGAAGCTTGCTCTCGGCCCTGGGTTGGCTGAGAGACTCTATACCTGGTCTCGGTTCTCTTGGGGGAGAAGCCGGCTTCCAGCTGCTAGTCTGACACATGTAGGGCTCTCAGCTGTCTGCTGGAGATCACTGGCAGTTCCCACCTTTAGCCAAGCCTAGACTGCTCGTGCTTCCTCCTACAGGTGCTCTTGGAGAGACGGGGTGGCCTGAATGTATTCTCCCCCGTTGCTGGAGTCTACTATGAGTTCCTGACTATAATCAGATGCTGGTGGCCTGAGCTGTCCAATCCCCAGCCTGGAATATACAGATCAGGCTCTGGTGGGATTTGGGCTTCTGGTTCTCCCACCCTGGACACACAGGTCTTTTTCCCTCATGGGTGCCATTCCCAAGTGGTGTGGTTCCCTGCTTTCCCCCCTCTGCTGAAGCGAGTGCTCAGCTTCTGACTTGAATCCGGTGGGATGGGTCGTGCAGCTCAGGCACCCAATCCCCAGACCTGGCCCTAGCTCCCAATCCCCCACTTGGGGCACGCCATTTGGACCTGTGCTGCTGGGTATCCTGCCTGGGGTACACAGCCTGGGGTACACAGTTCGGATTTCTTCTGCTGTTGCCTACTGTGGCCCATGGGAGTGTTCCCTGTTTGGGCATTTAAGCTCTTTCCCAGGGGCAATCTTGATCAAGCCTGCCAGGCTGGATGTACTTATGGATTGGTGGGACGCTTGAACAGTTCCCAGTTTTAGTGGGACCTGTAGTCCAGGTGGTGGTCAAGCTCTAGGAGTTACCACCAGCACTGGTCTCCTTTGCGGGGAGGCTGTCCTCTGTGGGGTACTCACCCTGGAGCTAGTTGGGAACTCTCCAGGGGTGCTGTGGCAGATTGCTGCTTCTGTGCCATGTAGGCCGCTGGTTGCCACTGCTCTCTGTGTTTGGTTGAGATGCTTGGTGGCTGCTCTAGGTCTGTATTTCTCCCCATCTCTGCTTCTGTTGATACTGTTCCTTCAACGGCATGGGCGTTTTTTGCTCTGGCTGCGCTGGAGAGGTGGTGGAGGGGTCTTTGCAAAAGTTCTGAGCTCCAAGGTTTCAGTCTCTGTGTATGCTCTCTGGTCAGCACTGGCACTTTAGGAGACTACTGCACTGGCATTCTGTGGATGGACTTCTGTAGTTCTAGGTTCCCGCCTCTGCCATGAGGCCTAGTGGTTTTGGCAGGATGAGGAGATGCTGCTCTGGTGAGGGGTCTTAGTGCAGGCTTTAAGCTCCAAGGTTTCTTTGTTTGTGATCAGCAGGTCTGGCACTGGCACCTTGGACATCTTCTGCACAGGCGATCTGCAGACGACCCACTGTGTCTCTGGGGTCTCCAGCAGCCCCGGGGCTGGACTGGCTGCAGTTTGGCCAGCAAGGGTGGGGGGGAAGGGTCTTCATGCTTTTCCAGTCTGAAATTCTTCACTTTCTTTCCTTCCTTCTTTCTCTCTCTTTCTTTCTTCCTTTCTTCCTTTCTTTCAAAATCCCTGTTTTTCTCTGGGTGTTCAGCTTTTTGCTGTTGTCAGTCTCTTGAGGAAATTAAGCATTGGAACTCAAACTCTCTATTTGGTTGGAGAGAGTTGTGGTGTTTCCCTACTGTCCTGTAGCCTTCTTGGCCCCCCTCTGATTTTGTTGTTTTTAAAGTACTATATAAAGTTCTTTCTTTTCTTTTTTTTCTTTTTTCCTTTGCTTTATACCCTGTAGTCACTGGTTTTTTTTTTTAATTCTGGTATCCTATGTCTTGTATATATGTTTATCTGATTTGGTGAAGGGAAGGGGAATAACAAAATGGTGAAACAAGGACTGACAATGGGTGACTGAATGCATTGGGGGGGGTCAAAGAGGGGGAGGGATAGTGGGAGAAAACCTAGAGAGCAGGTAACAATGTTGGGAAAGAAGTGTACTCATTACCTTACTTATATAACTGTAACCCCTCTGTACATCACCTTTACAACAAAATAAAATTACATAAAAAATAAAGTAAAAGCTTTGCTGAAAAAAAATATGGGTTGCAACACAGTGAACTTGCATGCCATTTTTTATTTGTTATTGTTGTTTTGTGCCAGTAAGGAGGCTTGAACATAAAGCCTCAGGGCCTGGAGGTCTTCGTTGGCTTTTTTGCACTTAGCTTGTACTCTACCACTTGAGCCACAACTCCACTTCTGGCTAATTGGAGATAAGAGTGAATGTTATATGGGTGTTCAAAAACTCCTTTGCAGGGGAGTGCTACTCCTATCCACAGCAGATGTACATTGGATGACAATTTCCCTCTTTTCATAGCTCACTGAGAGAAATTCCTTTCTTTTTAAATCTGGTGCTTAACTGTATATTTCTGAATGTTTATATCAATACATTGACTTTTTAAATTGTTATTATTAAGTAGTTGTACAAAAGGGTACCATTCCATATGTCAGGTTATGAATACAGTGCTTCTTGGACAATGTCACCCCTTCCTTCACTCAATCTATTAACTTTTGCACAATGTTCTAGTCTCTAAGAAGACAATGAAATGCTCACTCTTGATTGCACTGACTTTATGATGTTGAGTGATTTTGGTTTGGCAGGTGCACATTAAGAATGTTGCTCTGGTCTTCAAAGCCAGTGCCAGAGGGCAGATACAGATATCTTTCTTTTATGTTTGTACTATCATAAATGATGGCTTCATGATGGCTTCTCAGGAATCATTACATCATCTGAGTGACACCAGGGGAAAAAGAGACTTGTCTAAAATCCAATGATTTTGTTTTGAAGGTCTATGTTAGCATCACAGATATGTTAGACCTTGAAATGAATATCCACTTCAAAGAATTATGTCTTACCTTGTACTCTTCTTATTAACATAATATGTGGAGAAAGTTCAGAGAGTAGAGAGGTACAGAGTTAAGGGCTAGAGATATGGTTTGGTTCAATCACCAGCATCATACTCTAAACAAAACAGAGGCAGTAGGGGGAGAAGATCCATGGCTGCAGCCAAGGTTCAAGTATGGATGAAAACTGACTCTTTTTGCTTTAGGTGAGCAGCAAATTTGGAAAGTGAAAAACCTTTGATTTCTCCCAGGAGAGATTCCAATCACTCAAAGGATTTTGCTTGTAGCTAGCTATGCCTTTAACAGGCTGTTTATCAAATCTGCAGTAATCCTAAGGCAATCCACCTCCTCTCCTTCCATGAGTCTCTGAAATCTTTTGTTTTATTGTGAAAATACTGTACAGAGGGGTTACAATTACATGAGCAAGGTAATGAGTACATTTCTTATCAAGCATTGTTACCTCCTCCTTTGTTTCCCCTTCCCATCCCTTCCCATCTGCCCCTCCACATCCCGCACCAAAGTTGTAAAGTACATTTTTTGACATAACGTCTTGTACATCTCATTGTTGCAATAGGTCCACCGTATCCCTAGTTAAACCATTTGTTTTTTTTTCCCCTTCCTCTCCACAAGTTATACCAACATCAAATACAATGAAAACAGGGGTTAAACCGTGGGGGAGGGACATACAAAGCAACAAAGAAATCATCTTATAAATATGTTAGAAACAATAGCAAGAAAGAAAAACCATTTGAGTCTTTATCTTGGGGTTCACTTTGCCTAACATCAACTTATCTGACTGTTTCTGCTTGTCTCAGACATATACTAGTTATTGCAAATAAGGGAAACCATGGACCTATGTTTCTTTGGGCCTCGCTTACTTCACTTAATATAATTTTTCCAAGTCTTTACATTTCCTAAGAAAGGGGGCAATGTCATTCTTTCTTATGGAGGCATAGAATTCCATTGTGTATATCCATTATGTATATATACCACATTTTCTTGATCCATTCCTCTACTGAGGGGCATCTGGGTTGGTTCCAGATCTTAGCTATGGTAAATAATGCTGCAATAAACATAGTTGTGCTGGTAGCTTTAGTATGGCCTTGTTTGTGATCATTTGGGTAAATGCCCAAAAGTGGGATTGCTGTGTCATAGGGGAGATCTATGTGGAGTCTTTGGAGGAACCTCCAGACTACCTTCAAAAGTGGAAGTGGTTGAACAAGTTTACACTCCTACCAACAATGCAGTAGGTTCCCTTCTGTCCACATCCCCTCCAGCATCTGTTGTTATTAGAGTTCTTGATTATAGCCATTCTAACTGGGGTGAGGTGGTATCTCAGTGTTGTTTTGATTTGCATTTCTTTTATGGCTAGGGAGGTTGAGCATTTCTTCATGTGTCTATTGGCCATCCTTCTTTTCTCTCCAGAGAAGTTTCTCTTTAAGTCTTTAGCCCACTTATTTATTGGGCAGTTGTTTCTTTGAGGATTTGCTTGTTGGGGGATTTAATTTTTTGAGTTCCAAGTATATTTTAGATATGAGACCCTTGTCCATTGTATGGCTAGTGAAGATCTTCTCCAAATCTGTGGGCTTTCTATTGATCTTGCTAGCTATGTCCTTTGCCATGCAGAATCTCTGCAATTTCATGCAATCCCATTTATCCAACCTTTCTTTGATTGTTGTGTTTCTGGGTCTTTATTAAGAAAATTCAGGGGCTGGGAAGGTGGCTCAGTGGTAGAGCACTTGCCTTGCATGCCTGAGGCCCTGGGTTCGATTCCTCAGCACCACATAAGCAAAAAAAAAAAAAAAAGAAAAGAAAATTCAGCCTGTGCCAAGGAGACCTAAGGTCTGAAATCTTGAATATAGGATTTTTGTTTTTAGAGTATAAATGTCCATGATAGAAATATGAGCTTGTTCTCGAATTAACTTTCTAAGGCTTCAGGAAGTTCTAATATAAGAAAATGGGTGTCCAAGTTGCCAGATAAGCCTGCAATTCATTATTGTTCTCCTATCTTTGTCTTGGTTACTAGAAAGTCTTTGATCAAATAAATGTTTGATCACTTTTTATCACATATTTATTTATTCACAGTATCATCTAATGCTGATAGAATTTTCCGTTTGTATGAACAAACCTGCTATGAACATTTTTATGTAATTTTTGGTGTATGTAAAGTTTCTCTTTGCTATAAAATGGAAGGTTTGGGTAGGCTCCATTTAAGTAGATATTTCCAAACAATTTGTCCTAGTTGTTACACACATTTGCATATTATCCAGTGGTATACGAACAGTCAAATTGCTTCACATTCTTGCCCACCTAAAACCTTTTTCATTTTACCCCTTTCATGATAGTAGTCCTTTTATCCCAGTGTCATCCTATTTACTCTCTCTCTCTTCAATTCTTAGTCTATACTGTGCTCAAAATACTCAGTAGCTGAGATTACACACTAAGATAAGCAAGCAAACAAAAAACCTTACCTTTTTTTTGTTTGTTTGTTTGAGACAGGTCTTACTATACAACCCCAAGGTGGCCCCAAACTCACAATCCTCCTACCTTCAACTCTCTAGTGCTGCAATTACAGTCATACATTATACATCCCCCTGGCTGGCAATCTTACATTTGTATAATCAAGTATCATGGGAGATCCAATATATTTTAATACCACCATTCTGTTTAGACATCTGTAACATGTGGTAGTAATGTTATCTACCTCAGTGTTTTGGGGAAATGAAACAAGTTGTATAAAGTGTTTAAATTGTGCCAGACAGCTACTAAGCCTTTTTATAAACATTGGCTATTGTTAATAGTTTTATTCATGTGAAGAAAATAATACAGGAAAAGAATGAGTGGAAAGCCATCATGGACATGGTCCAAGAAACCAGGCTCTTCACTCTCACCTTGTGGCTCTTTCCCTTAAATGATTTCACCCCCAAAAAGGATTCCATAGCGTTTTTGCTTTTTAAACAGTTCTAAGTTTGTCCATCATGCTAAAGGTTTTCAAAAGATTACAAAATAATGCTTACACACTGTGCTTAATAGGCAAGCTTTTCTATAGGTAACCCTCAGTAGCATATTCCGTGAGCATGCTTCTGAATTACGTTTTACAATAACAGGATTGTTGAAGAAAGACTTTTTTTGTCAAGTTCTTTCTTACATAGATTCTTCTTACAAGTTAAGACAACCACCCCAGTTATGGTTGCCATGCAAAGAATCTTGTCTTTAATCAGCTCATTAAGGTAACTTTGTAAAGATAGTAGTGTTGTTGATTTTTTTAAACAGGCACTTTGCCAGCTCCTTCATAACTTGCAACATAACTTTGCAAATGGACAGCAAGTAAAACATGGCAAATTACTTCCATATGGCTCAAGGCAAAGAGGGAAACTGCTCTGATGAACAACACATTCACTACAATAAAATAACTTTGAAATCTGCTAGAGCAAACCAGCTTATCTGCTACATCTATTTTCTGTGGAGTTTTCATTGCTTCTACTCTATCAAAACCCAATTAAACTCCCAACTGGTTCTTTTAAAAAAACTGATTTTTTTAAATTCTTAAGTACTTGTACAAGGGGGTTTCCATTCAACACGTCAGCTTATGACTACATTGCGTGGTGATCAATCTTTCACCATTCTCTCCCCTTTCTCCCAACCCCACCCATTCCCTCAAGTTTCCTAGTTCCATTTTCACATATGTAGTCTGAACATTATGATTGCACTTGTCCACCCTTCCTCTCTCTCCCAACTGGTTCATTTTTTTTAAAACAACAATCACTTCCAAACTGCCACCTGCTCCAATTTGTCAGTTGTATCAAGCAAATAGCTACTCTTAAACTTCTGTTAGAACCAGCTGTTTTAAAACATATGCATCAAATACTCAAGAGATGTGTTTTACAATCTCATCAGTTGATACATTCATTAACATGTCATCTGCGTACACAAGCACTAGTTTAAACATTTAAGCTACTTTATTTCCTTCTACATCTGTCTAAATAATAGCCCAAACAGGTTAGTCAACACCATAAATTCTCATCCAAAGACTCTGTGTGTGTGTGTGTGTGTGTGTGTGTGTGTGTGTGTGTGTGGTGGGGCGGGAGGTGGGGGGGCACGGCGGTGGTAATAGGGCTTGAACTCAGGGCCTCATGCTTCCTTTAGCTTTTTTTTTTTCTCGAGGCTGGTGCTCTAGCACTGTAGCCATGCTTCCATTTCTGGCTTTTTGGTGGTTTGGGGCTAAGAGTCTCATACAACTTTTCTGTCCAGGCTGAATCTGAACTATGATCCTTACATCTCAGCCTCAGGAGTAGCTACAATTATAGGTGTGAGCACTGACTGTCAGATGGCTTTAGGTTACTATCTAAAGGCGCAAAGGGCTTCCCTGGTCTTAATGTTTTGTCTGCATGGCTCCATTCTTTTTTAACATTAGCATCTATGTGTAATATGAGGGGGATTTGTTGTGAAATGTTTACACATAAGCATGGTGCCCTTGCACGGTCATTCCCTTCTTGCCAGACAGACAGGAATCAGATAAGGTTTGCACTCCACACATTGAGAAGGCATGACATGTGAAACATGTCCACCGGAACGTCCTTCCCTTTTCCAAATGAAAATGAAAATTTGACAGTCTTTTACTCAGTGCATTTTGCAAAACCATCTGCCACCTTTGTCCCTGAGCACCTGGAATGAGTCAAATCATCTTCCTTGTAAAGATAGTTAGTCTCGCCCTAATCCCTGCTAATCACTCCAAAGAGGTGACAGGTCCTTGATTCCCAATCATGATATTTTAATCATCGTCCTTGTGAGACAGAATTTAGTATTCCCTAAATCTTGGGTTTCTTCTCAGCTTCCTAATTGTTCTCTGGGATGAAGATAGGAACTCTCTGAATTTACAAGGACAGATTTGTCTAACAAAGCTTGGTGTTTCTGACAGCTGAACATGATCTTCAGTTTTGGATCCTGAAAATGGGGCCTTAATTTTTTGTTTTTTTTTTACTGTTTTTTAATATCTTTTTTTCTACTTGTTTCCCTTAATATCTTTTTTTCTACTGTACTCTTATCTCCTTCCTTGTTTCCTTCTGCCCTTCCTCTCTTCCTTCCTTCTTTCCTTCCTTCCTTCCCTCCTGCCTTTCCTCTTTCCTTCCCTCCTTCTTTTCTTCCCCACCTTCTCTCTCCCCTTTCTTCCCTTCCTCCTTTCCTTATCTCTCTCTTTTACATTCTCTTTCTGTAGTGGTACTTGGGCTTGAACTCAGGACCTACATAGTGTCCCTCAGCTTTTTCACTCAAGGCTAGTGTTCTACCACTTGAGTGCCACTTGAGTTTCTTGATGGTTAATTGGAAATAAGAGTCTAATAGACTTTTCTGCCTAGGTTAATTCAAACCTGGATCCTCAGATCTCAGCCTCCTTAGTAGCTAAGGTTATAGAGTTGTGAGCCATCAACATCTAGCTTGTACTTCTTTTTTATTTATCAGTTTTAGATAAGGAACAACTAATTTTTCCCCTCTGCCTCCTTAAAGGCATTGACTTCTGACATTTACTTTCCTTTTTAATGTTGTCAATCAAGTTAAGGAAATTATTCTATGTCCTACTTTTCCAGGCATTTTTAAAAATAAAAAAGTTGGACTTTGTCAAATGCTTTGCTGTGTCTATTAATACAAATATATGATTTTCTCTTTAGTGGCCTTTTGACAAGGTGGGTTACACCGATTTTTATCCTTTTGTTTTATTTAAGTATAATATTCTCACTCTTTTCCACAAATATATTTGTCTTTTCTCATTCAACTTTTCTTTCGTGAATAGGATGGAATAGCATCATGACAGATTTCAGAAGTTACTGTTTTGGTAAATAATGATCATTGTTTTTCCTTCACTCTGTCTTCACTCATATAATAGAACATAGCATAAAGTCTGTTTCTATGCTCACAGTTTATTCAATTAAATTATTTTGAAAGATAGTGAAAGCCTATTATAGGTCAGACACAAAACAGAAACTAACTGACCATCTAATCTGAAGCTCTACATTGACTATCTTTCTCCCAGAACCTACTCAAAAATTTCAATGGTTAATTAAACAGTTGAGAAACCGACCTGTTCTTCTTAATCATTTAAATAAAAATGGCCACCAGAAAGCTGGGAGATTCTTTTCATCATCCTTTCCTTCCTCTATCATATTTATCAACATATCAGCATTGATTTAATCACAGCTGAGTAAGTTTAATTATAACTGAAAGGAACAGGCTTCTTTCTTGGAGAGCCAAAGATGAAAAACTTGGAAGAACGAATCTTTCCTCTGAAAGCCTCAATATGAAAAGCAAGAACCTCCGATTGGTCTCTGACAATCCTTTCTTTCCATTCCAGTCAAAGTGATCTCTCTACCACTGATTAATTTAATTTTACTTTAATTTGTATAATTCCAAAGAATTGCACAACCTTTATCACAATTGATTTTAGAACATTTTCACTATTCCCAAAAGAAACCCACAGTTTTTATCTACAGCTTTTTATCTAAATTCTCCCATCCCACTACCTGGCCCTGTTCAACCATAAAACATTTTCTGTCTCTGTAGGTTTCTGATTATTTCATAGATGTAGAGTATACTGAGGAGTCTCACGGGAGATAGGAGTCTCACGGTCTCTCCTGCCCGGGCTGGCTTTGAACCGCGAACCTCAGATCTCAGCCTCCTGAGTAGCTAGGATTACAGGCATGAGCCACCAGCGCCCAGCTTCACAGGTTTTTTTCTACTAGCATAATGTTTTCAAAGATCATCTGGATGTAGAATGTATCAATATTCCATTCCTTCTTATGGCCAAATAAAATGTCATTGTAGGATTATATCATATTTATCCCACTCATCAGTTCATGGACGTTTGTTTTGTTTTTGGTAGTGCTGAGATTTGTACTCAGGACCTCACAGTTGATTAGAAGACAGTCAACCACAGAATCCCACCCTAACTCTTTTGTGTTGGCCACTTCTGAGACAGGGTCTCATTTTATGCCCAAATCAACTGGACTGTGAAGCTCCTCTTTGTTTCCCACAAGGATGAAAATGACAAGTGCACAGCACAACATTAACACATCTGCGGACATGGAAGCTTGTGAACTTTCCTGCCAGAGCTGCCCTCAAATTTTTATCTGAATTCCCAATCTCAGCTTCTGAAGTAGCTAAGATTCAGGGTTTAGTCAATGTGCCCAGCTCGTTTGCAAGTTCTTGTGGACATATATTTTCATTTCTTTTGGGGGTGTGTCTGGGAGTAGAATTGCTGGGGCATGAGTTGCCCCGTGGTGACACTTTGAGGCACTGCCACACCATGTGATAGCCCCCCAGCTGTGGAGGAGGATTCTCCTTTATACCTCAATGTCCGCACCTGTTATTACCTATCTTTTTTATTATAGCCAAACAAGTGGGTGTAAAATGATATCTCTTCTGCTTTGATCTACATTTCCCATGTGGAAAGTATTCTTGTGATTATTGACCACTTGTGTATCTTCTCTGAAGATATATCTGTTCAGATGCTTGGCCCATTTTTGAGTTGCCTGTTTGTTGTTGACTAGAATATTACATGTTGTAGGTACAAATTTTTTATCATATATATATATATATATATGATTTACAAATATTATCTCCAGTTGTTTACTTTTATTACTTTCTTTTTAAAAACATAGATCTTTTAAAATGTGCCTATAATATATTACTAGTATAAAGAGGTTTCATTTTGACTTTTTCTACATGTACATTATGTACTGTGATCAAATTCACTCCATTACTCTTTCTTATCTCCTCTTCCCCTTTAAAACCATTTAAATGTCTGGGGTACTTTAATTATATTTACCCTCTAAGCCCTCTCCTTTTGCCTCCTCTGCCTTTCACTTGCTTCATGGTCTGCTTTGAAGCACAAGATTTCTAATTCTAAGGAAGTCCACTTTAGATGCTTATGCTTT
This sequence comes from Dipodomys ordii, assembly GCF_000151885.1. Taxonomy (NCBI): domain Eukaryota; kingdom Metazoa; phylum Chordata; class Mammalia; order Rodentia; family Heteromyidae; genus Dipodomys; species Dipodomys ordii. The sequence goes on from NW_012267325.1 coordinate 984,358, forward strand.
TAGTGTCGTAACTAAGGAACCCTTGCCAAAGTGAAAGTCATGAGGATTTGCTCCTCCATTTTCTATAAAACTATAAAATTTTTAAAACTATAAAACATAGTTTTAATTCTTACATTGAATTCTTTGATCTACTTTGAGTTAATTTTTGTAAATGGTGTAAGTTAGAAACCAAACTTCATGCTTTTGCATGTGGCTATCCCCTGTCTCCAGGACCACTTGTGAAATAGATTGGTCTTCACTCTATTGATGTATTTTGACATCCTTAGCAAAAAAAGAATTCTTTCTGGATTCTCTGTTTTGTTTCATTTTTCTGTGTATCTATCTTTATGCTGGTACCTTACTATCTGATTCTTTGGAGCTTTGTTGTAAGTCTTAAAATAAGGAAATGTAAATCTTCAACATTCATCCAAGATGAATTTTAGGATCTGCTTGTTTGTTTGTATAAAGAAGTCAATTGGAGGTCTGAGGATGGAACTCTCATGGTAGAGCAGTAGCCTATCAAGAGTGAAGCTCTGGGTTAAATCCCCAGTACCATAAAAAGAAGGAGATGGGGGAAGAGGAGAATGATCAGATGGAATCCAGGTAGGGAAGACATGAAATCTGTTGGTTAATTTGGTAATTTGGACACAGACTCTGTTCCTCTCTTAATTGGGTCTGTGACAATTGAAGTCTAACTACACATTGACACTTTTCCTTTATTCCCTTGTTGATTTAATTTAGGTTTTCTTGAAATGTTTCTGCTGATATCCTTTAATAGCCACTTAACTATCTTTTTATTGATTTTTCATAACACAAGTTTTACTGAAAAACCTTCATAATTGATTTGTGTAATTCACTAACTTTACAAAGGACTGGAAGATGTTCATTTTAGTTAAAATGGAACCAGCTAGTCACTTTGGTCATGACACACAACAGTCAAATACTATATAGAAGTGACTGTGCACAGAATTTCTCTGTAAGTGCTTTTTCCAGTATCAGAATAATGAAGAAGAAATTTTGCTTGAGGAACTCATTATGAATGACTTCTCTGTGTTTCACCATATTTCTGAGGGAAATTTGCCTTAAAAATTGATTCAGTGCTGGGAGAGGCTCTGCATGCCTTTTTGCTGACTTACCAAGTCTCAAAATAATGATCTTCACAGTAGGGAATCCCAAGGAAGCTAATGACAGGGTTACAATAGTAATAGCTTTCTAAAAGCTATCTCTTCTTTTAATATCTAAAATAAAGCTTTTGAATATTTCAAATTGTATAATTCTGTTAGAAACTGCTATCTTTGTAAACACATCATTTTAAATACATAACATTATCAAGGTTACATTGTTGAAATGTTTTGAAGTGTTTGTGAGGAAATGGAAAATCACATAAGGCATGCTCAGAACTTTTTCATATTTGCTACATTATAAGGGTCTTATTTATGTTAGAGACTTAGCTTTTGTGACATTAGTGAACTCTATACCAACAAAAATAATGCATGTGTTTTCTAAATTTTCTTAAGATAAAACCTTGTTTTAGGGAGGTATGAGTCAAGCAGAAAACTCTTTTAAGATACAATTATCAATAGACAGATGTGATCAGTCCATACTATTTTGCAAATACTGTGACTCGGGTCATAACATCAGTGATTTCAACAATACTTTTTTTTTTCATTCATGGGACTTGAACTCTGGGTCTGGGTACTGTCTCTAAGCTCTTCTGCTCAAGGCTAGCGCTCTACCACTTGACCATAACACCACTTCCGGTTTCCTGGTGGTTTATTGGAGATAAGAGTCTCACGGACTTTCCTGCCTGGGCTGTCTTTGAACTCGACCCTCAGATCTCAGCCCCTGAGTAGCTAGGATTACAGGTGTGAGCCACCAGCGCCCGGCTCTATCTATTTGTCTGGTCAATCTCCCCATTAGCCACAGAGCCATACTGATAGGGGTTTCACTATTAAGATCAATTAGAAACATCACATCTACATTCATTTTTTGATACTTCCTGTGTTCTTGCAATAATACAAGCATTTATCACCTAGTTCACAACCAGATGACTATTCATATTAACTACAATGTCCATTCAATTTCAAGTAAGAGTAACCTGAAATGATAATGTCTTAAATAAGGCAGAATGTTATTTATCTCACATGAACATCCACAGGCAGACAGGCCAGGGCTGGTTTCACAGTTCTGCTTCTTAAAGTCATTAAGGAACCCAGGATTTTTCTCATTTAAAACTGGCCAATGGCTGCAATGCCAAACACGAGAAAGGGATGAGAGAAAAGAAGCAGGACTGAATATAGCAGAATATTTGTAGTCCTAGCTAATCAGGAAACTGAGGCAGCAGGATTACTTGAGCCCTGGAGCATTAATACTACAACCTTTATAATCTCTATTTTCACTGTATTTGATGTCGGTGCCCTGCATCTTGTATATACACTTCTCTAATTCGGGGAGGGGAAGGGAAAAAACAAAATGCTTAAATAAGGATACAGGTTGACCCATTGTAACAATGAGATGTACCAAAAACTATGTTGAAAATGAACTTTACAACTCCAGCAGTGGGGGTAGGGAGGGATGGGGGGAAATAGTTGTGGAGGTGGGAGGGGAGACAATGCTCAATAGGAAATGTACTCATTACCTTGCTCCTGTAATTGTATAGCATTTTTACAATAAAAAGCATACCAAAAAAAAACAACAGAAAAAAAATATTATGACCCTGCCTCGATCAGTCATTCATCGATCAACAACAAATAGATTAAAGGGGAGCAAAGGAAATACATTAGTTTCCTTAAGACTTCTACAATGTGATTGTTTCACTTAGTCATTAAACTTACAAGTGGTGAACTTGGAGAAAAGATGGTAGTGCATATTAGGGACCATTAAGTTCCTTCTCTGGCCAAAATATTATCAACTCTGTATTATAAGTAAGAAACCTGAGCCTTAGGAATATTCATTAATTGCCTGGTTGGTAAATGAGAGTGGACTTAAACCAACATCTGTCTATCTGGAAGGCTCTGCTTTAAGGGCAGGTACAAAGCAGGGTGGGAATAGTCATAATTTCTTTAGAAACCTACTTCTGTTGTCCTAAACATTGTCTTAGTTAGTTGTTGCCATGTTACAGGCTTTTCCCTACCCAAACAACCCTCATCTGTTTAGCTCAGTAGATCACTTATGATCTAGTGCACCAATCTTGGCTGATCTTTGCTTGGAAATTGGTGAGGGGCTGCCTTGCTTCTGGCCTTGGTTAGGACAAGTGATATTGTTCCACAAGGCCTCTTATCTTCCATCAGGCCTGCTTGCCTTGTTCTAATGGGACAGCAGAAGTCCAAAAGGGAACAATAGAAGTATATAAGTCTTTCTGGGGAAAGGTGGAGGTCAGGGGTCGGGGTCTTGCTATGTAGCAAAGCTGGCCTGAAACACTCAGGCTAGCCTTGAGCTCTTGCTCCTCCTGTTTCAGTCTCCTGAATTGCTGGGATTATAAGCGTGTGACACATGCCCAGTTCGGCATTTTTGGGGGGAGGAGGGTCCAGTCATGGGGCCTGAACTCTGGGCCTGGGCGCTGTCCCTCAGCTCTTCAGCTCAAGGCTAGCGCTCTACCACTTGAGCCACAGCTCCACTTCCGGCTTTTTTCTTTTTGCTTATGTGGTGCTGAGGAATCGAACCCAGGGCCTCAGGCATACAAGGCAAGCGCTCTACCACTGAGCCACCTTCCCAGCCCATACATGCCCAGTTCATAAGAAGCTTTTTGAGGCATAAACATTTAGTTGGCTCAAAATCATGTTTGCCTCATGTCAGAGTAAGTAACAAGACCAACTTAGATTCACAGGTGGAAAAATCAACCCTTATCTCTTGATGAGGAACTGCAAAGTCATGTGTACAGAGTCCACTAATTGAGGCAATGAATACAATCCATCTACCATGATGCTAATACATGGGTGGATTACAATTGAAAAATGGTAAAGATAACCTTCAACAAGATGTCCTGTCTTTATTTAGTATTTGTTTTTCTTCCTAGAAAAACTTATGCTCTCTGTTAGTTTCATTCAGCAGTCGTAGATATACACATGAAGGAAAATGTAGAAAAAGTCCTTGGATCTTAGAAAGTTTCTTCTGCTGAAATGAACTTGGATTAAGTCTAAGAAAGAGTGTGGCTAATTGTATTTCATTGTTCTGAGAAAGTGTAATTTGCCCTAGGTTGCTTTTTTTAAACTCTACTAATATGTCTGTCTTAAATCTTGAGGAAAAGTGTGTGTGTCCTCTCAGATCCTCGAGAAAAAAGAAGGAAAAGAGAATATGGTTTTGCCATTGGATTTCTCCTTTCATTCACTTAATGTAAATGCATTGAATTCCTGCCATGTGCCAAGTACCATTCTAGACGTGGAGATACAATGATTAACAAAAATGGAAAGCTTTTATTCTTTCATAGAGTTAGTCTATTTCTATGGATTAGGAATGAGGACATTGAATAATCACACAAGTGAATATAGCATGACAAATGTTAAAAGTGACAAAAAGTCATGGTATAAAGTCATCCGAGTTGCTTTCACATCTGGAACATAAAAGAATGTTCTTTGAAGAGAAGATGGTCGGACTGAAACCTGAAGGAGAAGTCAGAATACAGAGGCTCAGGGTAGAGGATAGGACTTCAAGCAATGAAACAGGGTTTGCAAACGTGTCCTTGAAGTAATGGGGAGCCCAGCAGTCACGAAGGTCTCAGAGAACACCACTTGGCCTGCAACATAGAGAGCAGGAAATGGGTTATGAGATGAGACTGAGGGCTAATGGCTGCCGTATCACATGAGGAAATCTGATTTTATTCTCGGAACAAAGAGCAGCCAAAGGAAGTGACACAAGCAAATGTGTGAGTTTGTAAGATCACTTTGGGGTTAAGTCCAAGATTAGAGAAGCAAAAGCCAATTTGGAGAGGCAATTATAGGGTGTGGATAAAATGTTTCTAGCTTGGGCCAGGGTAGTACTGGAGGAGAGGGGGGGAAAGGCAGAAGGCAGAAGATGGTGGTGGTAAAAATCAGAAGTCCTGTGTAATGTCTCTGTGATGGGAAGCAAAGGAGAGGTCTTCCATTGAGTCTTTCACTCCTCCCCACACCGCACCATTGGTAGCTTCAGGCTTGACCATGGGGCCTGCTGCAGCTCATGGAGTAATCAGAAATGTCAGCATGCTGTTTCAAACCTACAGTACTGGAGACCTTATGTGTTTCCACTTGTACTGTGGAACCTCAGCCTCCTTCATGAAATGAGCATGCCCAGTCCTGCTTGTTAGTCCCTGCAGGATGAGAGACATGTGTAATAAAGCCACCCCCACACAGGCCTACAGTAAACCAGGCCATCTAGAGTCACTTAGTCCTCTACAATCTAAAGCAAACTTATTTGCTTATTGGTGCCTAGCCTAAATCAGCCAAAATCAACTAATACAAAAAATAGGACCCCTCAACCCTATTCTAGATATGTGGGCAATCATAAATACAGTAAAAATTGAATGTTGTTCAATTTTTCCAGTTCTGTTTTTCCTGCCACATCTCCTATTACTGCTGCTTAGAGAGTCAAAGTCAAGCAGACAGCTACATGGATAGAAAGGCACAAGGGTGGGTTCTGTGGATCAAGTTGTGTCCCTTGGGAATTCATGTAGTCATGTCCCAAACTGATACTACTCTGTTTGGGCATAGGCTTTTATGGAGTTGATCAAGGTTAAGTGAGGTCATAAAGGTGAGGATCAGAGCCAACAGGATTTGTGTCTTCATAAAATGAGGAGGAGACAAGGCTCTCCCTCTCTTCTACAGGAAGCTCTCAAAGAGAGGTCATGATAATACACTGGTTGGGTGGCTGGCTTCACAATGAAATCTGGCTTTCTGGTATCTTGATCTGGGACTTCCCAGCCTCCAGAACTGCAAGAAGCAATTTTCTATTGTTTAAACGACCTTGTCTAGGGCGTTTTGTTATGGCAGCCTCCTGTCAGCTGAGAGGTGTGTGTGTAAGAGGGTAAGGTGGGGAGTGGGGGATGAAAAGGGCAGCTCTGGCAGGGGAAAGCCACAAACTGGCACATGCTCTTAGATAATTCAGATACTTCCTACTTTTGTCATTGGCTTAGTTAATATTGACATGTAATGATTTTTTTCCTAAAGAATCTGTGTCTTAGCATAATAAAGAACCTTGAAAACGAGGTAAAAGTTCATAATAAAGAAAATGCAGAAAGACTGCATACTAGTGAACCCTCATGTTCCTTTGCTTCTGTTATGAAATGGTGCCTTGGTTGGGATCATACAAAAACTGTCCCCCCCCCTCGCCAACCCTGTCCAAAGTCTAGCTTGTCTCTGAAAGAGAGCGTGAAAGAGTTTCTGCTGGCTCAACCTCGTCCCAGGTAAAATCTAATTTGTAAAATCAGCTTATTTGGATTTTGGTTTTCCTCTTTTTTAACTGTGGATGTGCACTGGGAAGGGTACAGAGAAAAAGTTAAGTGAGAGGGAGCTTACTAGGTCTGTGTATGTATCCAAAAAAGTTGGAATTTCCCCCAAACATCACGTGACCTGTGTGAAATCGTACCTGCTGCCCTTTAAAACAAGACCTAACCTCCATTACATGACAGCAGAGGAATCTTAACACAGCTGCTCTTTGCTGCCTAAGCATTTCATACCAGTCAGTATTGGGATGTTGAAGTGTCACACCAAAAGAGTTTTTTCCCATATGTGAAGTGTGGTTGTGTGTGTGTGTGAAATAAAGAGAGAGAAGGAAAACAGATACAGAGTTAGTTGTGGTGATTACTTCTAAAGCTGACTGTTGATTTTCAGTTAACAGTTCTTTGACTCACATTTGACCCTTGAGAACACAGCCTTTATAACTTCTTCCTTTTTCCTGTATGACTTCTGCCCATCATTGGGGAAAACGGAATGATTCCTAATGGGTTTTTGATTTGTTCTTCCGAGTCTCAGTTTTTAGGGCATACACAGTAAAACCATTCATCTGCATTGCTACTTTACACTAAATGTTCTTTGTTAAGTTCTACAGGCTGGGCAACATAACCATTCAAGAAGAAAATCATTGTACAAGTAGTTCTAAGAGCTAAGCACTGGCACTTCTGTAAGGTTTGTTTAAATAAGGAAGGTAGTAAAAGAGAGACATTTTTCACGGTGATCTTGGCCACAGCCACGAGAACACACAGCGGAGGCTGGTCCTTGCAGGAGCATGGAAGAACCGTCGCCTGGCCAGCTTTCCTCCAGGGAAGACCTGCAGGGAGGTTTCTATATTTCAAAAGTTCTCTAGGTTTTAATTTTTCAAAGGTTCTTGCTTGATACAGTGTGTGTCGGTACTTGAGCAAACAGGCAGAGAAAAGTGGCTAGAAGTAAAAATAATGTGCTTCAAGAATTCAGGCAGTTTTATACTTTTGTGTATTAGTTTAAAAAAATTAATTTTCAGCTGGCACATCCCTGCAAGGGGTGGTCCATGCCTATAATTCTAGCTGCTCAAGAGGCTGATATGAGGATTATGGTTTGTAGCCAACCTGGGCAGGAAAATCTGAGAGCCTCATGTCCAATTAACCACCAAAAAGCCAGAACTGGGGGTGTAACTCAAATGGCAGAGCACCAGCCTTGAGTGAAATAGCTAAGAGACAGAGCTTAGGCCCAGAGTTCAAGCCTCAGTACCAGTGCACAAATATGCATACATGCACATGCCTGTGTGTACACACACACACACACACACACAACAAAAAATGAAAAAAAATCCATAGAACTCTTCAGGAGAATCTGCCCAGCAACTCTGAGAACCACAGGGCAAGTTCACATTGCCCCATCAGAGTCCCAAGATCATGGCACTCTGAGGAGTTGAGTAAGGTTCCCAGGCTACTCCCTTTTCTGCTCCATGGAGCTTTGGTTTGCTTCATCTTCTTTAGATAATTTGGGGTGGGGGTGGGGATTGGATCCAAGGTCTCAAGTATACTGCACAGGTGCTCTACAGCTGAGCCATCTGTCAGCCCCATTTGTCTAATCTGGGTTTGAAAACTCAACCCAAGCTCACACTTCGCTCTCATATTTGCAACAGGCCATCAGCTACACACTACTTCTGGTGGAGTGGTGGATTTAGTAGACGGAGAGAGATGTGTCCCATAAGTTTATCTCCCTGCTTTCCCAACAATTCTATCTTGTAGCAGTAGAGAGAAACATTTTTACTGGGATTTATCATTCTGCTTACCAGCATTTTGTAGAATCTGGTCTTTGCCCTCGTAATTTCATGGATCATAGAATAGAAAAATACGCCTATTTTTGGAGGAGATGCTATAGGGGAAAAACAGGTTGAGAATCCACAGGTGTGTCTTCCTCCTTCTCCTCCCTCTCCTCCCTCTCCTCCCTCTCCTCCCTCTTCTCCTCCTCTCTCTCCTCCTCCTCCTCCCTCTCTTCCTTCTCCTCCTCCTCCCTCTTCTTCTTCTTCTTCTTCTTCTTCTTCTTCTTCTTCTTC
>NW_012267325.1:992924-1017235 GCF_000151885.1 Dipodomys ordii
TCCTCCTCCTCCTCCTCCTCCTCCTCCTCCTGATTTTATGAATGCTACAGAAGATGAAAAGCAAGATCACAGTGGTTAGAAAAATCTCATTGGTGCAGAACACCTTACCAAGATTTCTCTCCAATTCTTCTCCCCTCTCAGAGCACACATTGCCTTGGAATAAATTCCAGCTATGTCCTTTGTTTTAGCAAATGAAATGTTAGCAGATGGAATACATATGAAAAAATCTCCCCGTTTTTCACACTTTTTTTCCCTCCTGCCCAAAGGAACCCTGAAGACTGGCATTGAAAACAGTGATGTCACTTGGTGGGTCTTCTGCCAACTGCACCATGGAGAAGGTATGTCCCTTTGCTACCAGTGTAGAAAATGTAACCTGAATAGGAAATAGCACTGAGATTTAGGGGCAGTCATCTTCCACAGAATAAGTTAGCACTGGTCAATAAGAAATTTGCCTTCGAAGCCAGCAGCTAAAAACTTACCCCCTGACATATTACCAACGGGAAAGATGGTTGAAAGTAAGACAGGCTTATTGCTTATTGGAATGATGGGGCATAGAAGGCTGGAATTCAGTAGGAAAGTTCAATAGAAAAATTCATGGTTCTGCACTTAAGAGTTGAAAAGTAAACATGTTCAAAGGCAAGATGCCAGGCACTCAAAAGCAGTTGGCTGGAAAATACAAAGTGTAGCTTTAGTGAATAGCCAGTTGACCAGGAGGAATTGTCACATCCCTGCAGTTCTGCTGATTGAAAAAAAAAATGCAAGCAGAGAACTGTGGCAATTGAAAAGCATGTCTGTAGGATGAGGTCATTGTTACGCTGCTCTCACTGAGCAGAGCTCTCTGTAGCAAAGCGAGCAAGCACTGAGGTTGGCTCCAGGCTCCATAGCTTGGTGGAAATTGAGACAATGTGGAGAGAGTTCAGCGCGAAAAACAGGATCATCATTCAAAGACCACCAAACAAGAGCTAAAGGACCTGGGAGTATTCAGCTTAGCAGAAACTTCAGCGCTGATTTAAAGAGAATCAGCACTGAACTTAAATTTTCAGAAGAACCAGTGTGGAGAATATGATGGCTGGTTATTTTTGTTTTGTTTTGTTTCTTGTTTTCTCTTTTTTCCTTCTTTCTGTTGCCAAGGACACTAAAATAATGGGCTTATTAATGTTTAAAATCAAAGAATTTCCTGGCCCCTTGGGTTGTTTGACTGATAGCATAGGAGATTTCTCTAGGGAAGAGTTGGCAGAGAACAGTGCTCTTTTGAATGCAATGGATTTCCAGGGTTCCTCCTGCAACTGAGGAAGGAAGGTCCTCAATGACACTTCTTTTCTACGACACAGATGATGTCCACTGTGGGACACACCCAGCACACCCAGAGCATGCTAAACGGACTTTTGCCCAACACCTAGCATTCTGCAGGCAGCCGTGTCCCACTTCCTCCCATTGAAGACCCCACTGAAAACTAGTAAGACCTGTGTGGTGATTGGGGTCACTTCAAAGCCTCTTTTAAAAAATAAGGACCAGAAGCCTGGCTCAAGTAGGAAAGGACCATCCATAAGCAAAAAAGTAGTGAGAGAATAAAACCCTGAGTTCAAGCCTCCAATACCAGCAAAACAACAAAACCACATTATTTAGCAAGATGCCAGTGGCCCCTGCCTGTAATTCTAGCTACTTGGGAGGCTGAGATCTGAGGAATCAAGATTCAAAGCTACTCTATGAGATTCTTATCTCAATTTAATCACTCAAAAGTCAGAAGTAGAACTGCAATTGAAGTGGTGGAGTGCTAGCTTTGAACAAAAAAAGCTAACAGACAGCATCCAGACCCTGATTTCCAGCCCCACTACTAACAAAATTAATTAATTAAATAACTAAATGTATAAAAATAAAGAAGTAAATGTTTTGTAAATGTCAGTCTCTTTATCAATTGTTTGGAAAAATAACTTGTGATATGATCATTCAACATCTATTTGCCAAATAATTATTGAATATTGTGTGTATGTGTGTGTGAGAGAGGGAGAAGAGAGAGACAAACAGACAAACAGAGATAGAGACAGAGAAAGACAGAGAGACAGAGAGAGTTGAGTGTCCGGGGCTAAATAAACATGCAGTGCAATTGCCCGTAATGAATGTCATTCTGTGGAAGTGTGTCATGTATGAAGCTGTAAAGAGAGCTATGCTCGAACTTCGAAAGCATGCATCACTGAGCTGCACAGACTGAACTGCAGTCAGCCAGTACACAAGATGGCACCTGGAGCTGTGGTTGTGAAGGCTGGAGGCTGGAAGCCTGGGGAAGAAATGGAGAGACAGCTATCTGCACATGGACAGCATGAGGAAGAATGGGAATGGATGAAAGTCAGAGACAAAGCTGATTTGCAGGAGGCTAAAACACAGGATTCCATCTACTATGTTTACAAGCTTAGATTCCATTGCCAGAGCAGAATGGGGTCAGGGGACTATTTTATTCTGGAATGGACATTTTATCAGGTTTGAGTTGTAGAAAAATCATTAGCTGCTGTGTGAAAAGCCAGAGAGGCTTTGAAATTAATCTGGCCTATATTTGAACCTATAATGTTAAGATTTTCCACAAATCTTACTGAATCTGTTTTATAAATAGAGATGTCTATCTGGCAGAGTGATTTGGAAGATAGACTTAAATACTATACGTAAAATGCACACAAAGCATATAACACCCTTCTCTACAAATTTGTAGTAAATTAGCAAAAGATAGAGGCACTTGACATGGTACAGAATCAAATACTGTGTTTCATCTCCAAGTGGTTATTCAATGAGCACTTTCTATACTTCAGGCTATAGAGACCAGACTGGATTTCCCTTCGGTCCTTTAATCATCTTTGTGGTTCTTTGAAAAACTCTCTCCAATTTTTCAAAATTCCATTTCAATTGTGGAGACCACAGCTAGATTAGTCACCGTTGAGAACTCATTATAATTAGATCAACACTGTGCAGTCACTTGGGCGGCTGGCTTGGCCATGGAAACCCAGTCAGCCGGTCCCCATCGACAAATAGGTTGTGTTCCAGGAGTTCATTAGTAAGTTGGTTGTTTGGAACACAGAAAGCCTTTCCCCATAGAAACAGAATTATAGATGGTGGCTTGTTTCCCAGGCCATTGCACAAAAATCTATTTAATGCACAGGCAGTTGAATCAGGGCCTGGCAACCATGGTCCCTTGAGCCCTTGACTGTAGGAGACCCAGACTCAGGGAGCTCCAAGGATTTCTGAACTTCAGGCACCCAGCCCTGAGCCCTCTGAAGGAGTTTAACCCGTGTGGACAATTTCAGAGAGAATCATATGTAGCCTGATTGTGAAGATCACTTCAAAATGGGTCTTTTCCAACTGTGCTTGTTATATAAACAAGTAATCAAGAGCTTTTCTGTGATAAATACACCAACTATATTCTTGACCAAAAAATGACCTAAATGATCTTTAATTTTCAGCATACTGATGGAAGAAAAAAAATCTCAGCTTTCTCATTTTGTTAATGTCTTGTAGAGAGTGGGCAGGGCCCAAGATCAGAACTGGAATGGTAGCTTGGTTTTCTGGCCTGCAAAGGGGTCTTTTCACTGCGCAACACTGCCTCCCAGTGGAATGTGTTTGACATGAACCCTGTATCTAGAAACCAACTAAATCTATTCCCTGAGTGAAGTAACAAGTTCTGCATTCATCTGTGTAACAAAGAATCTTTGAGTGCTTCCAATGAGCTAGGCCTCCGGAACACAAAATCAAATTAGATGTGGTGTTCTCACAGAGTAGCTGGGGACAGGAATGAGTACATCAACGATTGAATCAACAAGAGAAGACTAGGATCAAAGTTTAAAAAGGAAAGATGACACAAAATCCAAGAATGAGGGATTAATCAGACTAGAATGGCATAGACAAGGGTTTCTGGAGGAGGTGAGCTGAGATGATTTTAAAGGATGAGTTGGGGTTAGATGTAGAAGTCCAATGATAAAAAGTTCAAAGGCTTCTGAAACAGAGGGAACCACATGTCTGCATATGTGAAGGCACAGGAATTGTACCAATTATACCAGAGGAGCTGATGGCCTCTCTTGTAGGGCAGACAGAAAATGATCTTTCAGTAGAGCTTGAATTCACTTTTTTGATAGTGATGGTGGTTTAAAATTGCATATTTGAAATATATATTTGTTTTCTCAGGGAGCTGATTGATTATTGCTGATTTTACTATTGGGGTTGGTCATTCAAAATTGAATTCCTACCTTCCATCCTTCTCTCTCCACTCTCCCCTTCCTTCTCTATCTTCCTTCTCTTTCTCCTCCCTCCCTCCCTTTCTCCTCCCTCCCTTCTTTCCTTCCTTCTTTCCCTCCTTCCTTCCTTCTATTATTGGGCTGGGGATCAAACCTAAGGCCTGCTAAGTCTTGTATTCAATCACTGAACTACATTCCTGCCCTCCGCATATTTTCTTATTAAAAAAACCATTTAAAGACCTTCCCAAACTCTATGATTATTAAGGAAAAGTTGGTCCTAATTTCCATGTTATAAATCTCTGTTCCAGCAGACCTGTTTTAGGCAGTGTGGGGTTGCAGCAGGGCTGTAAGTGGAGTGTTCTCTGGTGACCAGGAGACCAGGTCAGCTGGGTGACCCCAGGCTCTGATAAGCTCCTCTGCTTTTGATCAGCCAAGCACATGCCTTTACCAGGCCCATACATGTAATCCTAGCTACTCAGGAGGCTGAGATCTGAGAATTGCAGTTCAAAGCTAGCCTGGCAAGAAAGTGGTTGAGACTCTTATTTCCAATCAACAACCGGAAAACCAGAAATGACACTGTGGCTCAAAGTGGTAGAGCTAGCCCTAAGCAAAAAAGCTCATGGATAGCACCTAGGCCCGAGTTCAAGCCCCACATCTGACAGAAAGGAAAGAAGGAAGAAGGAAAAAAGGAAGGAGGGAAAAGACATGGTAGGCATGGTGGCAGTCAGAAAGGGGCTCCTGCATATCACACAGGTAGAGTACAACAAGAACAGACTGTCTGGTTGCCTCAGTCTTTCCCTGCTTCTGTTGCATTGGAACTGAGGCAGTCGCATGAACAATAAGTGCTTTGAGGAGTGAGCTCAGGGAGAATAAGAAAGCAAAGCTTCACATACCTGCCCTGCAAGAAGACAGTTGAGACCAAACAAAACACAGCCACAGCACTGGGAAAACTAACCAACTGACAGGCAAGAGCATTTAGTCACCCACATCTCTCTGGGACTGTCAGGACTCTGGTAGGTGCCTGTCACTCCTTCTCTTCTTTTTTGTGTTTTTTATTGTAAAAATACTGTACAGAGGGATTACAGTTACATGAGTAAGGTAATGAGTATGTTTCCTGTCCAGCATTGTTACCTCCTCCTTTGTTTTTCCCCTACCATTCCTTCCCTCCCTACCTCCCCAACTCCCCCCCCCCACCAAGTTGTAAAGTTCATTTTCAACATAGCCTCTTGTACATCTCATTGTTACAATGGGTCAACCTGTATCCTTCTTTAAGTATTTTGTTATGTCCCTTCCCCTCCCCAAATTAGAAAAATGTATATACAAGATTCAGGGCACCTACATCAAATACAGTAAAAACAGGGGTTATACTGTGGGGGAAGAACATATAAGAGAAACAAAAAATCACATGGTACATTTTAAATATGTTCAAAACAATAGCAAGAAAGAAAAAACCGCTTGTGTCGCTATCTTGGGGTTCAGATCATCTTGTATGGTCATATGTACATAGCTTTTGACCTTTTCTGTTTGTCCTAGACTTATACTAGTTATTGCAAATAAGGGAAACCATGGGACCTATGTTTCTTTGGGCTTGGCTTACTTCACTTAATATAATTTTTTCCAAGTCTTTCCATTTCCTAACAAATGGGGCAGTATCATTCTTTTTCATGGAGGCATAGAATTCCATTTTCTTGATCCATTCATCTACTGAGGGGCATCTGGGCTGGTTCCATATCTTAGCTATGGTAAGTAATGCTATGATAAACATAGCTTTAGTATGGCTTGTTTGTGATCATTTGGGTAAATGCCCCAAAGTGGGATTGCTGGGTTATAAGGGAGATCTATGTGGAGTCTTTTGAGGAACCTCCATACTGCTGAGCAAGTTTACACTCCCAGCAACCATGCAGTAGGGTTCCCTTCTATCTACATCCCCTCCAGCATCTGTTGTTATTAGAGTTCTTGATTATAGCCATTCTAACTGGGGTGAGGTGGAATCTCAATATTGTTTTGATTTGCATTTCTTTTATGGCCAGAAATATTGAATGTTTCTTCATGTGTCTATTGGCCATCTTTCTTTCCTCTTCAGAGAAGTTTCTGTTTAGGTCTTTAGCCCACTTATTTATTGGGCAGTTGTTTCTTTGAGGATTTGTTTGTTGGGGGATTTAATTTTTTGAGTTCCAGGTATATTTTAGATATGAAACCCTTGTCCGTTGTATGGCTAGTGAAGATCTTCTCCAAATCCGTGGGCTTTCTATTGATCTTGCAAAGGTGCCATGCAGAAGCTCTGCAGCTTCATGCAATCCCACTTGCCAACCTTTCTTTGTTGTGTTTCTGGGTCTTTATTAAGAAATTTTCAGCCTGTGCCAAGGAGCCCTCTAGTTTTTTCTATTCCTTCCTGTAATGTTTTCAGGGTGTCTGCTTTGACTTTAAAGTCTTTGATCCATTTACTCCTTTTCTTCTTGTTCCCAGATGTCATCATACTTCCCTTCTGTTCTACCCCAGCCCCCTAAATTTTACATCCACTAGCAAAGCCCTGCAAGCCACTTGCTTCCTTCTTGAATGTTCTTTTCAACTCTTTTTTTTTGTATTTTAAAAAATACTGGGATTTGAACTTTGGGCCTCAAGCTTGCTAAGCAGATGCTCTATTGGAGCCTCCCACTCACCCTTACTCTTAGTGATGAAAGGATACACAGTGACAAATCATTTCAATACCCAGGACTCAATGGTTTGAACTCCCCTAGATCTTGACTCTTTAATCACAGATGTCTAGACCTGCTCACCACTAGCTTGCAGCTCCTGCTCAACCTCAAGCCTAAGCACCAGGCTTTGGGAGCAAGACATCATGTCTTTCAGATGCTCCCTGCTCTCCTTTCCCCTGGGGATAATGGATATCCCTACTTTCTCCCCTTTTTAGAAATAATTTTCACACAGGATTTACTGATTTTACAATACCATTGAAGATCCAGTTGGGGTCTTTTTTATTCTTTTTCATTCTGCTTCTGTTTTCTTATGCTGCAAACACCAAAAATTGTTTCTTAGGAGCTATAGCTGATATATGTGTCCATGTGAGTCTATCAGTCATATCACCCAAGATAGTCTTAGATTACATAAATAAAAATATGCTCATATATCCACTTTGACTGTAATTATAACAGTTTTCCCACTTACACTTAATTAAGCAGTATTATTTAGGGGAGTTAAATATACCTTAAGTGCATTTGCTTTCCTCTTTTTCCACATTTCTTCCCTTTCTTAGATTAAGACTTTTTAGTATTCCATCTTCCCCTCTATTAGCTAAAATATGTACCTTTTTTGAGACAGGTCTTGTTATATAGACCACTCTAGACTCAATCTCATGATCTACCCTACCTCTACCTTCTGAGTGCTAAGATGACAGACACACCACCGTGCCTGGCTTACTCCTTTTAATTATCCATATTTTGTAGTATCTTAAGTAGCTAGGTAATAATCCTAATGAGAATAGAATACCTTTTCAGCTTCCCAGGGTCTAATATATCTCTTGTCATGCAGAGCCAAAGCCTTAGAATATTTTATTTCTATTTGCTATCTTACCTTATTTTTGCCATTTTTGTTAGGTACTTTGTCTCAGCATTTAAAAATTTAAATTATTATTATAAAGGTGAGGTACAAAGGAGTTACAGTTATATAAGTCGGGCAAAGAGTGCATTTCTTTTTGGACAATGTTTAAAAGAGTTATTACTCTTTTAAACCATCAATGTTCATTTAGATTTATCCACATAGCTATCATCTCCATGTCTTCTCATTCCTTTCTGTATCTCCAGCTTCTCATTTTCTGTTCAAAATCAGTCTTTTAGGCTCTACCAATAAAAATTACTCTAACTTATTTAAAAATTCCTTTGTGTCAAGGATAACAGATGCTGAAGAGGATGTGGTCAACAGAGAATGCCTTCCTTCCCACTGTTGGTAGGAATGTAAACTTGTTTAACCACTCTGGAAAGCAGTATGGAGGTTCTTCAAAAATATAGAACTACCCTATAATCCAGCAATTCTACTTCTGGGCATTCACCCAAAACATTATAAACCAGGATACACTAAAGCCACCAGTACAACCATGTTTATTGTAGTATTATTCACCATAGCCAAAGTATGGAAATAGTCCAGATGCCCTTCAATGGACGATTTGATTAAGGTAATGTGGTATATATACACAATTACTCATCCATAAGAAAAAAATTGATATTGTACCCTTTGTAAAGAAATGGAAAGATGTGGAAAAATTATGTTAAGTGAAGTCAGGCCCAGAGGCACATTTAAAGATGCATTTTTCTCTTATGTGTGACATCTATAAGCTAAATACATTGGGTGTATGCAAGTATATACAAATGTATTAACTGAAATACAGTAGATTCAAGAGAGAACTCAAACAGTGTAATTCTTAAAAAGGTAAAGTCAAAGTTCAGCAAAATAAAACACCAGGAAGTGGACACTAAAAAGAGTGGAGTAGAATCAAGGGGACAGGGCTACACAAAGGAAGAAGAGAAGAAGGGGAGTGTGTAGTCAAGAATCTAATGTATATCATACAAAGTTAAGAAGAGTGGGGGCAGGGATAGATAGGGGAGGGATGAGGGAAAATATTGAAAAGGTAGCATTGATCAAGATGCATTGTATTCATAAAGCTGCTTGTTAAATGGCAACTCCTTTGCATAATGACTTTAAAAAATTGTTTTTAATCTCTTGTCTCAAATTCATTCTTGAAGCATCTCTTGTTGAGTGTGAAATTCCAAATCAGAATTCATTGTTTTTGTTGAGAAATCTACCATCAGTTTCATATAGCACTTTTAATTTAAACACCTTTGAAATGAAGTCTTCCTTTTCTTTTTCTTCCCTCACTTTGTCCCAAGAAATATCCTGTTTGAAACTGTTAGAAGCTCTTTTTTTCTTTAACTGTTTGTTTGTCTGTTTGAGTTAACATACATACATTTGTACTATAAAGGGTTTCATTGGAATATTTCTACACACGAAGACAGGGTAAATTCACCCCCTTTACCATATTTCCATTTGTTTCCTCTTCCCCACCTTTTTTCAAACAGCATCTGGTAGGTTTCATTATGCTGTGTGTGTCTGTGTATGCATGTGTATTAGATGTATAATATATAGTACATATATTATATAGCACGTTATATATGTGATATACAACACACATGCATACACATATACACAAACACACACACACCCTTAGATCCTCTTCACCCCTCATATCCCCTACTTTTCCCTCCTGCTGAACCCTTAGTTCACAGTGTGCTTTTTCTATTCATGGCCTAATGACATTACTATCCCTGTCACAATCATCATTATTTTAGATCTGTATTCCACAAGTGAGTGAAAACATGTGATATTTGGCTTTCTGAGTTGGGTTATCTTGCTCAATATGATGATCTCTCATTTCAACTATTTTCCTGCAAATGACATGACTTCATTTTTCTTCGTGGCTGAGAAATCATCTTTATCCTATTATGTGTGATATGAATTGAAGAAGTAAATGAAGTGATGAGATATTAGCGAAGAGTGCTTCACACACAGATGCTCAATAAACGACAGCCAATAGCTTTCTAATTCTTTTATTTTCTAACTTTTTTCCAATTCTCTTTCCATATGTGTGCGTGTGTGTGTGTGTGTATGTGTGTGTGTGTGTGCGTGCTATTTGTGTCCTCTTGTAGCCAGCAAGTTATCAAATAATGATTTTAAAAGGTAGTTTTAATCCAGTGCTGGTAGCTCTTTAGTCCTAGTTACTTAGGAGGCTGAAATATAAGGAATGAGGTTTGAAGCAAGCCCTAGCAGACAAATCCAAAACACTCACCTCCAATTAACCAGCAAAAAACCAGGCTGGAAGTGTGGCTCAAGAGAAAAAAAAGTATGTGAAAAGTGAGTGAAAAAGCCAAGTGAAAATGAAAAGCTCTGATTTTAAGGCCCAATACTGCCCTCACATACAAAATTAGCTTTATTGACAATACTATGCACCCTGAAAAGTGTAAAGAGAGAGTGCTTTGCTTAATGCGTTTTTACACAGTGATAGGGCTGAGGAACCAGCATTCAGGTTCAGAACATCAGAGTTTCCTCTTCTCTTCTCTTCCTCCTTCTAGCCCCAAGCCTATCACGGTAATCACCTGTAACTATGTAGGTAAGTTCTGCTTGGTACTGAGTTCAAAATGAATGGGCTAGGAGAAAGTGTGCAGTTTGGTGTTT
This sequence comes from Dipodomys ordii, assembly GCF_000151885.1. Lineage (NCBI taxonomy): Eukaryota > Metazoa > Chordata > Mammalia > Rodentia > Heteromyidae > Dipodomys > Dipodomys ordii. The sequence goes on from NW_012267325.1 coordinate 1,003,361, forward strand.
GAGTTCTTTTTTTGTTTCCTGCTTATGTGGTGCTGAGGAATCAAACCCAGGGCCTCATGCATGCAAGGCAAGCACTCTACCACTGAGCCACCTTCCCAGCCCCTAAGTGTTTGAGTTCTTTTGTATAACTTGTTGGTGTGATGTGTCCATGTAGGAGGGTACCCTTGGCTCTCATTTTTATTACTGAGTGACATCACATTCACTGCTACTGGTCTTGTGGGTTTTGTCTAGATAGTGCTACCACATACTTGTGCATGCATTTTGATTAACTAACATATGTATTATTTTGGGGGCGGTACTACTATACTAGTGTTTGAATTAATGGCTTCCAACTTGTTAGACAGATATTCTACTACATGTGCCATGTTCCTGACCCTTTTAGCTTTAAGTTATTATTGAGATAAGGTCTCAATATTCACTTAGGCCTGCCTAACCATAATCTGCCTGTTTATGGTTCCTGCCATAGCGAGGATGGCAGGAATAGACCACCACACTTAACTTTTTTATGTTGAGAAAGGGTCTCATTAACTTTTTGCCTATGTTGGCTTCGAACTGTTATCCTTCTGATCTGTACCTCCTAAGTAGCAACATGTAAGCCACCATGGTAGGCCTACTATATGCACTTTTCTTGGGAATTTACCTTGAGATGGAATTGTTGGGTCACAAGATATATGTATATCCAATTTTACAAGAGACTTAAATAGCTTTACATAATGCTCAAACCAGTTTACACTCCCATAAACTTTGTCTTTTAGCAAGCATTTTCTATTTTAATCATTGTTATGCCACCTGTAATATAATTCTGTTGTTCTGTTTTGTGTTTTCTTGATTTTTTAAATAAAAAGATCAATTATCTTTTCAGTAAAACATAACTTGCATTTTCTCTTACATTTTATACTAATTTGGAGGGTTAAATGTCTGCTTTTAATTTTACTAATCATTACTACAAAGCACTTCACAAGCATCCCCATAAATTTGTCAAAGTTACAATAAAATAATTAGTTGACTTACTTTTTATGAAAGGCAAAGACTGTAGTACTCTGTGTGTATGTCTGTGTGTATGTGTGTGTATGTGTGTGCATATGTGTATTGTGTGTGTATGTATGTGTATGTGTGTCTATGTGTGCATGTTTGTATGTATGTGTATCTGTGTGCATATGTGTATGTGTGTATGTGTGTGGTGTGTGTATGTGTGTGGTGTGTATATATGTGTATATGTGTATGTGTGTTTGTGTGTAGGTGTATATGTGTGGTATGTGTGTATGTGTGTCTGTGTGTGGTGTGTGTCTGTGTGTATGTGTGTGGTATGTGTATGTATGTGTGTGTGTAGTGTGTGTATGTGTGTATATGTGGTGTGTATGTGTGTGTGTGGTGTGTGTGTGTGTGTGTGTGTGTGTGTGTGTGTATTGTACTGAAACTTGAATCCAGGGCCTCAAACTCTCACATATCTCATTGTTTACTGCTGGTGCTTTATCACATGAGTCATGCTACCAGCCCAGATTTTTTACTCATTAGTTGAAAAAGGGCTCTTTCTGACTTTTCTGCCTAGATTGGCTTTAAGCCACAATCCTTCAGGTGTGTGAGCCACCAGTACCCAGGTCACTGCAATGCTGTTGCTCTCGATTCTTTCTTCATAAAGTGAATAATGTGCTATAAAACCCATCACCCCAAAACCAACCTTATTAAGAGGAGATAACTTGTAGTGCTTGATATTTGCCCATATTACTTGATCTAAAAACAAGATACCATTGACCTTGAATGCTAGTTTAATAAACGCTAAAAGCTACCACTTGCATTTACCAAGAGGAAGTTGCCCACTGCATTACTATGTCTTCCAAATAACATTATTCTCACATCTTGGAATTAGAGACTGGTTTTCCTGAGTCTGTGATTTGCATCCCAGCTTGTAAATAGAGATATTCCTCCATTATAACATTGACTGCCAGGAAATTTACAACATATTTTATCTCACTGTGTGTCTCTATCTTTGACAATTGTCTTGAACCCTTTTGGAAGGCAGCAGTATCTTCCAAATTGGTGGTAGTTATCTCCAAGGAGAGAAGTAACATCAGAAAGAGTAAAATAATACTGTTTATTCATTCAGTAATTTGGTGTGAATTTGTGCATTTTTGTACATTGTTTTAAAATATGAATATGTTTAAAAGAAAGGAAATGAAGGAGAGTAGGAGGCAGGATGGAATTTCCTAAGCCTTGAGAACCAGATACCATAAAGAAATGATTGACAGATGTGACTTAACTTAAAAACCACTTTTTTAGCTTACAAAAACACACAAAACAAAACATCAAAATCAGCAACAGATGACATAGTATTTATAATAAGTACTGGAGACAAGATTTTTTTTCTTTTTGTGCCAGTACTTTGGTTTAAACTTAACACCTAGGTGCTATCTCTTAGCTTATTTGCTCAAAGCTCAGTGCTCTATCCAAGCCACATCTCCACTTCTAGCATTTTGCTAGTTTACTGGAGATAAGAGTCTTTCAGACTTTTCTGTCTGACTCCAAACCTCTATCCTTCTATCTCTGCAGGTGTGAGCCAATGGTGCCCATCTTCTTCTGTCTTTTTTAAGAGTCAGATTCCATTTTTAAGAACCCACCCTTACAGACTACATCACTAAGTCTACACCTCCAAATACCTTTATATTGGGGCTAGAATATCAATATATGAATGTGGAAGAGACATAAACATTCAGTCCAAAACAGACCTGTAAACATTAATTAAATTAATACGTTAAGACATGCAAATGAAAGAGAACTTTTTTGGGGGGGGAGGGGGGTCCAGTCATGGGGCCTGAACTCTGGGCCTGGGCACTGTCCCTCAGCTCTTCAACTCAAGACTAGCGTTCTACCACTTGAGCCACAGTGCCACTTCTGGCTTTTTTCTTTTTGTTTATGTGGTGCTGAGGAATCGAACCCAGGGCCTTATGCATACAAGGCAAGTGCTCTACCACTGAGCCACCTTCCCAGCCCTGAAAGAGAACTTTTTAACCTGTCAGACTGGCAAAAATTCAAAATGCTCATATTGTCTAGCTATTGTAAGCAAAGAGAAAAAGAGTATGTTGTTCATTATGTAAAAGTAGACTACTGGAAGATATCACATACTTGACAGACCGGCAGTACTATTCCTTGGATTCTGGTCTAAAAGCATGTGAAGATTCATCGGCCTATAAATGTATATGTATTGGGATACACATATAGCAATATTATAGTAAATATACAAATAATGGAAATTATTTAAATACTAAGCAGCTGATAAGTTGTTGTTGTTGTTGTTGTTTTGGCTGGTGGATTGGGCTTGAACTCAGGGCTAGAGTATTGTCCCTGAGCTCCTTTGCTTAAGGCTAGCACTCTACCACTTTGAACCATAGGACCACTTTCAGTTTTCTGGTGCTTAATTGGAGATAAGAGTCTCACAGACTTTCCTGCCTGGGATGGCTTTGAACTGTGATCCTAATCTCAGTCTCCTGAGTAACTAGGATTACAGGTGTGAGCCACCAGCACCTATCAAAAGGATGCATTTAGCTCTCTTCTCTCTCTCTCTCTCTCACACTCTCTCTCTTTCTGTCTCTGTCTCTCTGTCTTTCTCTCTCTCTCTTCTTTTATTGGGCTTGAGCTCAGGGCCTAGGAGCTGTCCCTAAGACTTCTTGATCAAGGCTAGCTTTCTACCACTTTGATAAGCAAATTATGGTAGTTTACCTACTGACCTGAAAAGATGCCCATAATACATTGTTGCATGAAAGGAAGACAAACTGCAGGTGTGATCCAAGGTTTGGTAAGTGGTTTCTGTGTCTGTAGAAGCAGAGAATGAACTTGGGAGTGCTAATGAATGGAGAGTAGTGTTTTTTCGTGGGCATGGCAGGGGAGTCCACTGAAGGGCAGAGAAAGAACTTTCCCTTCTGCTTCCTCAGACTTTCTTCTCCAAATAGGTGAGCCTTTGAAACTTTCTTTGATATGTGAGCTCTGACTTTCTTTGACATGTATTTCAATAACCCACAAACATTACATTTCACACACATAATAGAAATAGTTTTACTTGTAATATTAAGACAATTTGTTCATTTCTTTTTTGACTTATTTATGATGGTAAAAAATACTTTGCTGCAGCAATTAATTAAGTTCTAAGCTCAGTTAAGTAAAGAAAAAGTAAAGCATGTCAAAAGTGATTTGTTACTAATATTTATCCAAAGGATAAACACTATGAAAAATAATGTAATATGTTATAGGTATTTTAGTTGCCTTTATTTTTTTTTGTTTTGTTTTTGTTTTGTCAGTCATGGGGTTTGATCTCTGGGCCTGGGTGCTGTCCCCCACTCTTCAGCTCAAAGCTAGCACTCTACCACTTGAGCCACAGCACCACTTCTGGTTTTCTGGTGGTTTATTGGAGATAAGAATCTCATGGACTTTTGTGCCTAGGCTGGCTTTGAACCATAATTCTTAGATCTCAGCCTCCTGAGTAGCAAGGATTATAGGTGTGAGCCACCAACACCCCGCTTAGTTGCCTTTCTTGATGCCAAGTCTAATCCTGAGAAAAAAGTTGGGTACTAGTAACTCATAATCATAGTTACTCAGGAGGCTGAGAGGTGAAGATCTGATTTTGGAGACAGTCCAGGCAGACAAATACAAGGGATTCTTATCTCCAATTACTTGGCAAAAGACTGAAAACAGAGATGTGGTTCAAGTACTAGAGCACCAGCTAACAGTGAAAAAGCTGTATGAAGTCTAGAATTCAAAGCCCCAATACCTGCCATGAAATAAAAACAAAAACAAATGAAACAAAACAAAAACACCCTGGGAAAAACTATTTAAAGGGAGAAATTACATATTTTGCCTCATGTTTCAGTTCATAGACAATCATGGCTGTTAACCTCATGGCAGACAGGAAGCAGGGAGGGACAATACCTGTGGTAGAAGACATTCATCTCTGCTAAAAGCAGAGGCCCAGTGTGTGCAGTCCATCATTTTATACTGAAGCCTGGTATTATTATTATTGCTACCAGTCGTTACCATCATTATCATTATCATACACAGCATCTGTAAGAAGACCTAAGTCATTTCCCAGTGCTTCTCTATCATTGATGCGGTGCTCTGCAAACCACAAAAGCAAACAAACATGACGTGTCAACTTTATTGGATTGAGACAGGCTTAGGTTAGTAAATCACACCCTGGGTATGTATTTGAAGGCATTCCAAGAAAGGATTAGCTAAAGAGAAAAAAAACAACAACAAAACCTACCCTAAAAGGTGGCAGCATTATGCCAAAGGGGAGAGGTCTGGATGGAATAAAAGAAGAAGAAAAACAGAGGCTCCTGTGTAAGGAAATTGAGTCATGAGGGTATCAGAATAAAGAAGGGGAAGAAAGCTCAAACACACCAACAGGCTTTATTCAGAATGAAGCCTGGGAAGGGTGTCCAAGTCTTCTTTCAGCATGGCTCACAGGGAAATGTGCACCTCCCTTACAGCTAGGGTTCTTTAAGCATTAGGCAGAAAGAGTGAAGTGGAGGGGCAGGGAGGGGCGTGGAGGGGGGAAAGACTGTTAGAAGTGGAGTGAGATACAGGGGGGGTGGGTGAGCAATGTTATTTTGACTAAGGGGTTTCAACAGCATCTTGTGTGCATCAGGAGAGTCAGGATCAGACATGGCTTTGGTCTCATGCTCCCTTCCAAGACTGCTGTTACATTTCTTCAGGGGTAAAGGGAGGGGGGATGATTCAATGGAGTGTAAGGACAGTTCTAAGTAATGTCTGTCAGGGAGAAGGTGAGTGCTTTAGGTTGTCATTTTCCATCACCTGCTACCACAGGTATTCTCTGTCTCTCAGTCTCTCTCTCTCTCTCTCTCTCTCTGTCTCTCTCTCTGTCTCTCTCATTTGCTTGCTCACTCTGCTTCCTGTCTACCATGAGGTTAGCAGGGTCTAATCTGTGCTTCTGTGCTGTGATGTTTGGCCCTAACCCAGGATCAGAATCAATAGAACCAAGGGCTGTGAACTGAAGTATCAGCCAAAACAAATAATTCCTCCTTTTGAGTAGTTTTTCTCAAGCACTCACTTCAGCAACAGGGGAAGTAACTAGTATACTACCAATGCACCATACTGTAGTTTTGTAGTGTTACGCTTTTTTTTTTTTTCGATCGTGGGACTTGAACTCTGAGCCTGGGTGCTGTCCCTCAGCTCTTCAGCTCAAGGTTAGTGCTCTACCACTTGAGCCACAGCGCCACTTCCGGTTTTCTGGTGGCTTAATGGAGATAAGAGTCTCACGGACTTTGCTGCCCAGGCTGGCTTTGAACCATGATCCTCAGATCTCAGCCTCCTGAGTTGCTAGGATTACAGGTGTGAATCACCAGTATCTGGCTAGTGCTACACTTTTGGATAAATATTTTTTGTTTGGTTTTTATTGTTTTGTTTTTATGTGGACATCCTGGGGCCTGAACTTGGGGCTTAGGGCCTGTCCTTGAGCTTTTTGTACTCAAGGCTAAGGCTCTACTATTTGAGCCACAGCTCTACTTCTGGCTTTTTGGTGGTTAATTAGAGGTAAGATTCTCATGGACTTTTCTGATCAGACTGGCTTTGAACCATGGTCTTGAGATTACAGTCTCCTGAGTAGCCAGAACTACAGGCCTGTGCTACCAGCACCCACTTTTAAATACTGTGAATTAGTCACTTTTGATGCAGCTCTGCAAAATACAGAGATTCTTTCCTGTGTCCTACTCACACCCTTTTCTAGTCATATCCCTCCTGATTACAGAAAGAATCCATCTAGCCAAAAAAATGCTCACCCAGAGCCTAAACTCTTCGTTGTTGTTGTTTTGTGCCAGTCCTAGGCTTGAGCTGAGGGCCTGAATGCTGTCCCTGAGCTGTTTTGCACAAAGCTAGTGCTCTACCACTTCAGCTACAGCTTTACTTCGAGCTCTTTTGGTAGTTAATTGGGGAAGAGAATTTCATGAATTTCCTTGCCTGAGCTGGCTTCTAACCACAACCCTCAGACCTCAGCCCCCTGTGTAGCTAGGATTACAAGTATGAGCCACTGGTGTCCCAGAAAGCCTGAACTCTTTACCCTCTCCCCTATTTCAGGCATCTAGGGCTTTTGATTTCCTGCCTCAGTGATTCTAAGATCATTTGTGGGAGTAGATGAGCCTATCTACATTTGATGTGTTGTCCCAGAGGTGGATTGGGCTGTTGCTCTATGCCTTAGCATGAAGGTCTGGCTGGGAGGAGGCTGTATTGAGTGGTTTGGTTGGACCTTGGAAGGAGGGCAAAGGTGTGGATGCAGGTAGGGCCAGTGATGGTTACAGGGCAGGGCCAGGAGCTGGGAGAGAAGCGAGTTGCTGTGATGCTGGAGTTAGCTTTCCCACTCCACCTCCTTCAAGTGTTAAATGCCAAGGACTCAGGGATTCAGATGCAAAACTGGTCTTTCAGGTTGCCATCCAAGCATGCAAGTCAATCTAGTAAGAAAGAACATGTTTTGTTTAACAGTTAATTAGGTTGTTACTACGTTAAAGTGTTTAGACACATAGTCTGGGGACCTACAAGTGTACTCGTGTAGTGACTCGGTCAATCAAAGGGAGGACAATCTTCTAGAAAACAAATTTTGGATAAAGCCAGAAATTCCAGGAAGAAGCTGAAGCAGTGTGGAAAATGAAACCAGGCCCAAGCTGCTGCAGCCCAGGGATACACAGGAAAGCCTTATGAATAGGTGCCCTCTGTCCACAGAACCAAGATCCTACAAATGGTGGAGAGAATGGGAATGGCAAAAATGGGGCTGCAAACATGCAGCCATGTCACAGTTCAAAATATTTTCTGGTCCCCTAGTCATTTCTTGTTAGATTCTCAAGTTAATTAAAATCTCAGAGTTACCTTCCAAGTCACTGGGTATTTTTCATATTCTTTTTGATTTTTGTGATGTCTAGCCTAGTTCTACTTCCTTGACTGCACCTTTTCTTTTAGCTGTATTTTTTTGTCTTTTCTGTTTTGATGCTGGGGACCGAATCCAGGACATTGCACTTGCTAGGCAAGTGCTTTGCCACTGAGCTATGTCCTAGCCCTGCTTTTTGCTTTTAAGATATACACCCCATATGACCTTCCTGGGCTCCCTGATCCCTCCTTGACACTGCCCATGGTTCTGATTATTTTCTGACACACAATACATTGATGCATAAATTCCGTCCTTGTTATCCATAGGAATTGGTTCCAAAACTTTCTGTAGATGCTAGAGTGCCTGGTTGTGCACAAATCTCTCATCTAAATGGCATAGTGTTTTTATATAACCTACCCACATCCTCCCATACTCCTTAAATTATCTCCATATTACCCATAATATCTAGTATAATGCCAGTGTGATGTCTAGAGAATTATGACAAGAAAAAAATCTGTACACATTTGGTTCAGATACCAGTTTTTTTCCCTTGGATGTTCCCCATCCAGGATTGGTTGCATTCACATGGGCCTGGTGGGATGAATTCTATTTATTGTTTTCCTCCTGTAATGCAGGCTCTGTGATGACAGAGATGCTGGCCTTCAGTGAGTACTGGTGTATGTTCTCTGAGCCTAGAAGATTACATGGCATGTAGTAGGTGCTCAATAATTGTTGAGTCAATGAGTGACGGCAAGTACACACATCAAGGCCCACGTTCTTGTGGAATACACAGGAAATAAAGGAGGCTCCAGTGGCTTCAAGTGTATACTGCCTCTCTACTGACTCACCTCAGGCCTTGTCTTTGTCCCTTCTCGCAGAGGTCTGGGACTCCTTTTCTACCCATCCAAGACTGAGAACCCACTGGTCTAAGTCACAAAAAGGCAGTCCTTATCTCCACTAACCTCAGGCTCCTACTTGCTCTTCCTGTTGTCCTTGTGAGGTATGAGGTCTCTGGCTAACAATAACATTAGAACTGCTCTCGGCCCATTTGTACATTATTCTAATTTGTAAAGAGGACATTTAGTTCCAAAGGCCACTTATTGTACAAACACACAGAATGGAACTCTTTTATTCTGAGGCCACAGATCTTGAGCCTGAGTTCCATGTGAAGGATGGATGGCACAAATGAATCAGCAGAGAAAGAGAGAGAGAGGGCTCACAGGTCTCAGCAGACATGGAATTATTTTTTCAGTAGTTGGGGTGTTCATGTTCATATCTTTTTTTCTATGAAATGATTTATGGAGATTCCAGATATCTAATCTCTCTGAGAACAGGGACTTTGGTCTGTGGCTGTGGTCTGGGATCCTGAAGCTCACTAGGGTGGGCTAACTGTTCTACTACTAGTTTCATGGAAGAATGGATGAGTGGTCACATACTCATGCTGCTTGAGCCACCCCTCCACTTCTGGTAACATATTCTCATCGTCTGATGGGAAGCTCAGCTATTGGGTTCTGTGCATCAGAACTTCATTTGAGCCCACAGAGAAGTGAGAGAGTTCTCTTCCTCAGCTCTGACTCATGATTTGGTTGTGAAGAGCAATTGCATTTCAAGGTCAAAAGTAAAGTTGGGGCTAGATTTGTCTGAGATTATTGGGCTGTGTGTGTGTGTGTGTGTGTGTGTATGTGTGTGTGAGTGTGTGTGCATGCACGTGTTTAGAAACTGCATTGAGGGGGCTGGGAAGGTGGCTCAGTGGTAGAGCGCTTGCCTTGCATGCATGAGGCCCTGGGTTCAATTCCTTAGCACCACATAAGCAAAAAGAAAAAAGCCGGAAGTGGCGCTGTGGCTCAAGTGGTAGAGCACTAGCCTTGAGCTGAAGAGCTGAGGGTCAGTGCCCAGGCCCAGAGTTCAGGCCCCACGACCAGACCCAAAAAAACAAAAAAGAAAAAGAAAAGAAACTGCATTGAATTTCACAACAGTTTCTTTTTTACTCATTTTGTGACCACAAATGAGTGGAACAGAACAACCCAGTGAGTGGAACTCAACAGGATCTCTTTTTTTTTTGGTTGTGGAGCTTGAACTCAGGGCCAGGTGCTGTCCCTGAGCTTTTTTGCTCAAGGCTAGTGTTCTTCCACTTTGAGCCACAACTCCAGAGGTTTTTAGGTGGTTAATTGGAATAAGAGTCTTACAGATTTTCCTGCCTGGACTGGCTTTGAACTGTGATCCTCAGATCTAAGCCTTCTAAGTAGCTAGGATTACATGTGTGAGCCACCTGGGCCCAGCTCCAACAGGATCTTAAAAACAAAGACTCTCTGGCACAGCAGTGCTCTCCTTCAACCACATATCTTGCCCCCATATTTGTCTTTGCCAATTAAAAATAAGTATGTATTTTGGGAATCTTGTTACAACCTCTTTTACTCTAGTTCTGCTTCCACATTTCCAACTGGGAATAAAGTAAGACTAGTCTTTGTCCAGGAAAATGTTGGGAGTTGTGGCCTTGTCATAGGATGGAGTCAGATGACTGCTTCTTCCTGAAGAGCAGGTTAAACACAGGTACCATCTGGCATGTCATGGACCTAGGTTGTGGACTGCCTTAATTCTCCACTTCTTGCTACACATGGTCAGATAAGAGTGGCGGGTTGTTCTAAGAGGCAAACAGAGAAATGATGAGAGACTAAGGGAAGCATCATGTCTGCCTCAGACATCTTCTTAATCTTACTAATGAGAACGTAGCATTGCACAAGCAGTGGATTCTCTTTAGCCTGATTTGAATTGGTTATTCATTTTTAAAGCTCTTTTTTAAAATTGTGTGATCATCCCTTTCTGTTAATGCTTTTTGAACTGAAATCCTTTTTTCATTTATCCACCAAAATATCCTAATTGTCTGTATCATGACACCACAGGTAATGAAGTTCTGACTTCAAAACAAGCTGGCAGGGCTGGGAAGGTGGCTCAGTGGTAGAGCACTTGCCTTGCATGCATGAGGCCCTGGGTTCTATTCCTCTAGTACCACATAAGCAAAATGAAAAAGAGCCGGAAGTGGCCCTGTGGCTCAAGTGGTAGAGCACTGGCCTTGAGCTGAAGAGCTGAGGGACAGTGCCCAGGCCCAGAGTTCAGGCCCCACAACTGAACCCCAAAAACAAGCTGGCAAATCAAATCCTTTTTTTTTGCAGGGGGGGGTTGTGGGGCCTGAACTCAGGGCCTGGGCGCTGTCCCTCAGCTCTTCAGCTCAAGGCCAGCGCTGTACCACTTGAGCCACAGCGCCACTTCTGGCTTTTTTCTTTTTGCTTATGTGGTGCTGAGGAATCGAACCCAGGGCCTCATGCATGCAAGGCAAGCACTCTACCACTGAGCCACCTTCCCAGCCCTCAAATCCTTTACACTAATGAAAGAATTATCCCACAGATTTCTGCTGGTGGAAAATATACCATAGTCACGCACCAAAATTCCTTTTCAGAAAACCAAACGAGAAATAGGAAGGAACAAGCAAATGAGTCACTTTTGTCCCTTCCTTTCCCTTTTTTTTCCCTTCCCTTCCCTTCCTTCTCTTCTCTCCCCCCTCTCCTCTCTTCTTCCCCTCCCTTCCCCTCCTTTTCTTCTTTCCCCTCTTTTATTTTCCATCTCCCCTCTTTCCCATTCTGTTTTCACAAGATCATTTGAGGAAGGGAAAGATTCTGGGGTTGAGTTTTCCCTTATTTGATTATTTCGTGTGTGTGTGTGTGTGTGTGTGTGTGTGTGTGTGTGTGTGTGTGTGTGTGTGTGTGCGTGCACGCTCTTCCCACATGTCCTTCTCTAATGTGATTCATGCTTGTTGTTAGATAAATAGTAATGTTGCCAAATGACATTGCAGAGGCAACACCAAATATGTAAGTTGTCTTTTCTGGGCCAGATGACAATGTTCTAAAACACTATTATAATTCTGAAAGGATTTAATTAGCATCCACAGAGTGACCTGGTGATATTACAATCTGTATTTGAAGAGTTTTGGTCTTTCTTAAAAGAACCATTGGACTTTACTCACCAGGTTTGCTGCAGGAGTCACAAAGATAATGCAGAACATAAAAACAGAACTATTGCCAGGCTCCTTGCTACTTAGGAACCAGAGGATTATAGTTTGTAGCCAGAAAGGGCAGAAAAGTCTTTGAGAGTCTATCTCTAAAATAACCAGCAAAAAGGCTAGGTTGGATGTATGGTTCAATGGTAGAGCACCAGCCATGAGCCAGGAAACCAAGTAAAAGTATATGACCCTGAGTTTAGCTCTACACCAGCACACACACACACACACACACACACACACACACATTCACACACAATTGGAGCCTTTGTTCCCCAGTGTGGCCATGTGGGGTGATGGCAGAAACTTTAAGAGGTGAGACCTCACACAAGACAGTTAGGTCATGGGGACACACCCTCAGCTTTCATGGGCTTCTGGTTAATTCCTGCAAGAGGGAGTTGTTATAAAAAGAATAAGTCTGGCATTCAAATCTCTGTGGGCTCCCATCTTGTCATGTGATGTCTCCTTCCTCACATTCCTGTCGTGATGCCATCTACTGTATTATAACACAGCCAAAGGAGACCTTACTAGGGCTGAGCAGATGACAGCACTGTGAGCTAAATAAATCTCTTTTCTTTATAAAATACCCTGCTTCGGGCATTTTGTTACAGCAATACAAAACAGATTTATACAGAAGGGAAGTGAGTTTGGCTAAGTAAAGGTGGAGTTGGAAGGAAGAGAAAAGGAAAAGGTAGGATGAAATTTCTGGGTCCTAAGTTCTGCCAAGTTACCAGAAGATGGATACAAGTCAACAATGGTGGTATGTGGTTTGCTCTCACGGACTAGCTTTCCCTTGTTTGTCCCCACTAGTCTGGTTGTACCAACTTCAGTCCCTCTACATACCCTCAGAGGAGAGTCCTTTGCTTCCTGGGTGTTGAAACTGAGTTTTACTATCACAGGAAAGAACAGCCCTTTGGATAGCTCTCAGCAAGTTCCAGAGAAGAAAAAGGAAAATAAAAGTAATACAGAAGAACCAGTGCTTAAATCTCAGTTTCTTTCCTTTTTTTGGGGGGGGGTCCAGTCGTGGGGCCTGAACTCTGGGCCTGTGCGCTGTCCCTCAGCTCTTCAGCTCAAGGCTAGCGCTCTACCACTTGAGCCACAGTGCCACTTCTGGCTTTTTTCTTTTGCTTATGTGGTGCTGAGAGCCTCATGCATGCAAGGCAAGCGCTCTACCACTGAGCCACCTTCCCAGCCCTTAAATCTCAGTTTCTTTTCCTTTCTTTCTCTCCCTCCTTTCCTTCCTTCCTTTCTTCCTTCCTGCTTTCCATCAGTCATGGGGCCTGAACTCAGGGCCTGGGTGTTGTCCCTGAGCTCTTTTGCTCAAGTCTAGCATTCTACTACTTGGAGTCACAGTTCTATACCCAGTTTTCTGGTGGCTAATTTGGAGATAAGAGTCTCACTGAGAGAGAGACTTCCCTGCCCACGGACTTTCCTGTCTGGGCTGGCTTTGAACCTCAGTTCTCAGATCTCAGCCTCATGAGTAGCCAAGATTATAGGCATGGGGCTCCAGTGCCTAGCTACATCTCAGCTTCTTAATACCCCTTAGAGAAATTTAATCATTTGAGGCTACTAAATGATGAATAGCTTGGTTTTGCCTGAACAAATTAAGTATTGATACAAATGTGCCAAGATCTAGAGTGGAAACAGGAACTATACCTGAGCCCATGAGATCTAACTGTTGCTCCTCTTCTTTCCCTCCCTCCCTTCCTTCTTTCCTTCCTTCCTTTGACTTGAACTCAGGTCTTCCCTCTTGTTAGGCAGGCACTAAACCACTTGAGCTATAACCCCTAGCCCTTTTTGCTTTAGTTATTTTTCAGATAGTCTCATTTTTTTTTGCCCAGGAACCATGATTCTCCCATCTATGCTTCTAGCATAGCTGGTATTACAAGTGTGACTCATCATTTTTTCTTTTCTTCTTCCTTCCTTCCTTCTTTCCTTCCTTCCTTCCTTCCTTCCTTCCTTC
>NW_012267325.1:1017340-1038970 GCF_000151885.1 Dipodomys ordii
CGCTGTCCCTCAGCTCTTCAGCTCAAGGCGAGCGCTCTACCACCTGAGCTACAGCGCCACTTCCGGTTTTCTGGTGGTTTATTGGAGATCAGAGTCTCAGGGTCTTTCTTGCCCGGGCTGGCTTTGAACCACGATCCTCAGATCTCAGCCTCCTGAGTAGCTAGGATTACAGGCGTGAGCCACCAGCGCCCGGCCACGTCGGGCTTTTTTTGATGACTCATTGGAGCTATGAGTCTCATAGACTTTCCTCCCTGGGCTGCCTTTAATCCATAATCCAATCCTCTGACTCCTCTCCACGGTTTTCCATTGTCAGGCCTGACTGTGTTCTGGCGGGTGTCTCAGCATCCATTGCTGGGATAGCTTGTCCCAGTTGGCATTTACACTTTGGACTCAAGGTCTGGGCACTGTCCTTGAGCACTTCTGCTCAAGGCTAGTGCTCTACCATTTAAGAGTCACAATGCCACTTTCAGCCTTAGGCTGGTTACTTAGAGGTGAGTCTCAAGCCATGCCTCCAGCTTGGCTCTGTTGATTAGCTGGGAGATGGAGTTTTAGAGGGATTCTTTGTGCCTAGAATGGCTTTGAACTGTGGCAAAGGAGTCTTTGTTACAAAGGCCCTTTTTATTTCCAATTAAAGCAACAAGGAGATCAATGAGATAGAGGTTACCTATAAGTTGTTAACAATTGACTAACAATTACTTGTCAGTTTTTTAATAAAACCCAGTAGATGTTTTTAAACTGGCACTGATTGGCACTGTAAGTACAGCCCATTGCCTCTGGGCAGCCTGTTTAAAGTGGTTTATATCTTGAGCTATAGCAGGGTAGCCTGTTTAACACTCTGGTTTATAAAAGCATTTTTCTGGCTGGCTGAGGAACCTGATTTAGGCAGATTTCAATAGGGACACAATCTCAGGTCTCTGGTAATCCTAATTTATCTTTTTTTTTTAACCTTGAAATAAACCTTTAGGACAAATTTATCTTTTAAACTTTTTTGTCTGGGAGGCCAGCCACTCCCCACACCTTCCCAAATCTGCACAAAGGGGACGCCATTTTTAATCCCTTTTTCATTGAAACACTGGTGAGGCTGCAAAAGGGGGGTGTACCTCACAGGGGAGGCTGCACAGGAGGAGTTTAAACAAACTCACCCATGCTTTTACCTTCAGTTGGAAGGGAGAGAGAGAGAGAGAGAGAGAGAGAGTTCTATCTGTCCAAGTGCTTACATAAGTAGAGTTTTAAATTTGGGGCCAAATTTGATTGTAAGGAAATTTAGTTGTGTCCTTTTCCATGGTAAGTGACTGGAGCCAAAAGCTAGCTGCAAAGCGTCCTCTGCAGTGCTATGTAGCTCGAACAAGAACCTACCAGTGGGAAGGATCGTCAACCCTTTCCATGGTGGTCCCCAGCCACGGAAGGCCAGGCCGCAGGTGTGAGATCTGGGTGTAAGGTCCCCTCCTGGATGGCGAGCAGACTCCACCCTCCTCACAACAAAGTCTCCACCCAGTACCTGCGTTACCTAGGCAACTGGCACACCTGGAAGAGGTCACATCTGCATCCAATGAGGTCACATCTGAATTTGATGTGGCCACACCTTTCTCCGCCCATACCCTAAGTAAGGCCCAGCCCAGGCCCAGAAGCTCTCTTTTTCTAGCTCTTTTCTAGCTCTTTCCCAGGCTTCCCCCCCTCCCCAGTCCCCCCACGTGGAGGGCCAAGATGGCCCGGTGCGAGCCAGAACGATGAATAAACCTACTCCTTACCTGAATACCACGTGCATGGTGCTGTTCTTACTCGGCTACCTCTTTTTAAAAACCTAACACTGGGCACCTAGCCAAGATTTCGGTCAGACAGTAGGAGTACAGAAATCAGAAACCTGGAACTCCAGTCAACTGGTCACTGACCTGGGGTAAGACTTAATTAGCCGGTGTTGGGCAGCAGGTAGAGCGCAGGATTAGGAGAAAGTGACTTTGTTGAGCCTCTGGCAATAGGCATATAGGATCTCAGGCTAGGTCCTGGGGAAGTGGAGGCAGGGGAGCAAATCCACCAAGGAACATATCCCCATAGAACCACCAATGAAAGGATCCATCACACCCATGCCAGGGGACCCTGCAGAGGCAGGCAGGCACAGGAGAAAGATGATTACAAGGTTTATTAGAGGAGCCATATTTGTCCCGGAGAGAAAGCACATGGCGGCCTCCGCTACCTAGGTAACATCAGGGTGGGGGGGGGGAGGAAGTGAAGTAGATGGAGTTCTGGTGGGTTTAGGCGGAGAGAGGGAAGGGCCAGCTGCATGGTGGGAACTCCAGGGAAGGGAGGGGCTCAGGTCTGGGTAAAGCTGAGGACCAAAGGTGGTCATGATTCTTACACATACAAAATATAATAGATGTGGGGAAACTATAAAAGATATAGAAGTGCTTTTTTATTCACCTGCAAAAAAAAAATCCATCTAGTCTACTGGAAGACACCTGATGAAGACACCTGAGAAGAGCAGAGAGTATGGATGACAGAAGCACGGCGAAGGCTGTCAGAGCACGTGAAGCACATGATTCCATCAACTGTGGGAGGAGAGGGTGGGCTCAATAACTGCTCCCTCCAATCTCAGCAGTCGCCAGGGTACCATCGAGAATCCAGGGTACCATCGAGAATCCAACCTGCTGAATTCCACTTGTGGAAGCCCCACACCAACAACATTCTTTGCATCTCTTAGTCACGGCAGGAGTTACAGAGCCAGAGAAGCTTGAAGAGCTTGAAGACCTGGTTTCCTACCAGAAACACATGATTTCAGTTAATTGAAGATTCCTTCCTCACCATGATCTGTGCATCATGATTTATCATCCTGTCACCTTGGGACTCTCTTAGTCTCCCTTAAAGGCAGACCCAACACTTGGCTCTGCAGACAGGCAAGAATCACTGAGGCCCTCTGTGCCTCCTTGAGCTAGTGAATCATTTTTCAGAGTTCATGTGAAACCCAGCTCTGGCCCTGGGCAAAGGCAATCACAGGGTTTATCACCTGACTTTCACAGGGAGTGAGTGACTTTCTACAACCTCTTTATCTGTGTTTCTTGCTGGCAGGATTTGGAAAGGATGCCAAGAAGTTGGGCAAAAAGGATGATTGTAGGGAGAAAGTCTGCAGAGTGAGCACCAGACTCATGTTTGATTTGGGGGGTGAGTACTTCTAAGTCCTTCTGGAAGCTTCTGGGTCTGAGTGCCAGAACTTGAGTAAAGCACTCGGAAACTCAGGTGCTGAGACATAAACATGAGTCTCAGATAGGCAGGATCATTTTTCATGGATCAATATTTTTAAAATAGAAAAAAATGTATAATAAACGACCAGAAAAATGAAATTGAAAAAGGATATGTACAATGTTGCACACCCCATAGTACTCAGCCAATGAGGACCCAGGGGGAGGGACCTGTGCAGTAAGAAGATAAAAGACCTGTTTCAACTGCTTTGGGTGTGCCTATTCACTACACACCAATCTTGGAAGACCACTATAAAACCATCAAAGTTTCACTTTTGCTGTAAAAATAAAGGACATGAAAAACACAAGATAGTTATTTTTCTTTTAAATATATATATATATATATATATTTATTGTAAAAATACTTTACAGAAGGGTTACAGTTACACAAGCAAGGTAATGAGTCCATTTCCTAACAAGCATGTTTCCACCTCCTTTGTTTTCCCCTACCATCCCTCTCCTCCCTACCTCCCCAACGCCTCCCTCCTCCCACCCCACAAAGATGTAAAGTTAGTTTTCAACATAGTGTCTTGTATATCTCATTGTTACAATGGGTCATCCTGCATCCTTATTTCAGCATTTTGTTATTTTCCTTCCCCTCCCCAAATTAGAAAAATGTATATACAAGATGCAGGGCACCGGAATCAAATACAGTGACAACAGGGGTTATACCATGGGGGAAGAACATACAAAGAAACAAAAAAAATCACATAGTACATTATAAGTAAAGTAAAAAGAACAACAAGAAAGATAAAATCTCTTGTGTCCCTATCCTGGGGTTCATTTTGCTTAGCATCAGGTTATATGGTGATATGTACATAGTTTTGACCTCTTCTGCTTGTCCTAGACATATACTAGTTATTGCAGATAAGGAAAACCATGGGATCTATGTTTTTTTGAGTCTGGCTTGCTTCAGTTAATACAATTTTTTACAAGTCTTTCCATTTCCTAAAAAATGGGGCAATATCATTCTTTTTGATAGAGGCATAGAATTCCACTATATATACCACATTTTCTTGATCCATTCATCTACTGAGGGGCATCTGGGTTGGTTCCATACCTTGGTGAATAGTGCTGCAATAAAAATAGTTGTACTGGTAGCTTTAGTATAGCCTTGTTTGTGATTGTTTGGGTAAATGCCCAAAAGAGGGATTGCTGGGTCATAGGGGAGCTCTATGTGGAGTCTTTTGAGGAACCTCCATACTGTTGAAAAAGTTTACACTCCCAGCAACAATGCAGTAGGGTTTCCTTCTGTCCACATCCCCTCCAACATCTGTTGTTAATAGATTTCTTGATTATAGCCATTCTAACTGGGGTGAGGTGGAATCTCAGTGTTGTTTTGATTTGTATTTCTTTTCTCTTTTCGGGGGCAGGGGTCTGGTCGTGGGGCCTGAACTCTGGGCTTGGGCGCTGTCCCTCAGCTCTTCAGCTCAAGGCTAGCGCTCTACCACTTGAGCCACAGCGCCACTTCTGGCTTTTTTCTTTTTGCTTATGTGGTGCTGAGGAATCGAACCCAGGTCCTCAGGCATGCAAGGCAAGCACTCTACCACTGAGCCACCTTCCCAGCCCATAGTATTTCTTTTATGGCTAGAGAAGTTGAGCATTTCTTCATGTGTCTATTGGCCATTCTTATTTCCTCTTCAGAGAAGTCTCTAAGTCTTTAGCCCACTTATTTATTGGGCAGTTGTTTCTTTGAGGATTTGTTGTTGGGAGATTTAATTTTTTGAGTTCTAAGCATATTTTAGATATGAGACCCTTGTCCATTTTATGGCTAGTGAAGATCTCCCAATCCGTGGGCTTTCTGTTGATCTTGCTTGCTATGCCCATTATTTTTTATTGTTGTGTCAGTACTAGATCTTTTTTTCTTTTTTTGGGTCCGGTCGTGGGGCCTGAACTCTGGGCCTGGGCGCTGTCCCTCAGCTCTTCAGCTCAAGGCTAGAGCTCTACCACTTGAGCCATAGCCCCACTTCCGGCTTTTTTCTTTTTGCTTATGTGGTGCTGGGGAATCGAACCCAGGGCTTCAGGCATGCAAGGCAAGTGCTCTACCACTGAGCAACCTTCCCAGCCCAGTACTAGATCTTAAACTCAGGGTCTTCTCATAGGTGGTACACTACCACTCAAGCCACTCTTTCACTTTCCACTTTTTGTGAGATAATTGGAGGTAAGGGTCTCACAGATTTGCCTTCCTGGGTTGCCTCTGAACCTCAGGTCTCAGTCTCCTGAGAAGCTAGGATTATAGGTATGAGCCACTGGTGTCTCCCTTTCAAGTTCTGCTTGGGTGCTGGTATCTCATGCCTGTACTACTCAGAAGGCTGAGATCTGAGGATTATGTTTCTAAGACAGCCAGGGGAGGAAATTCTGTGAGAGTCTTACCTCTAATTAACTACCAAAAAGCTAGAAGTGGAGTTGTAGCTCAAGTGGTAGAGTACCAGCCTTGAGCAAAGAAGTTAAGGACAGCACCTAAGCCCTGAGTTCAAGCTTAGTCCTGGCACACAGGAACAAAACAAAGCAAAAATGAAACTACACTGTTCTAGTGAAAAAGTATTATAAATGTCAACTCTGGGCTTTATGCCTGCAGGTAGACTTCTAGTGGTTTACAGGATAGTATGAGAATGAGTCTCTAGCTGCATTTTGAGTAGCCTGGCTTTGGCTGTTGATAGAGCTGTGCTTTATTTCCAAGGTAGGAGCCTATCAGCCACTGGCAAATCAGACAGCAGCTGACATTCCCCAGAAGCTTCTATGAAGGTATATGCTATGACTTCAACCAGGGCTTGGAAAATTTGAATCACTGACTTTTTTCTCTCTTGGGGAACCAGTTGCCATTCCTCTTGGTTGCCCAGCTGAAATGTACACCCCCCTCTTGTCCACTCTCAGTAGTTTTGTGTTGTTTTCTCCCCTTTACTGACGTGCAAGTCTCTTTCAATATTGCTCAAGATATGAGGAGAAGAAATGAAGTGATGAAATCATACTAGCTCATTCAATCATGCCATGAGCTGGTGCTTAGATATGGGAGAGTCCCAAGAAGTTTCATCCTCATGGAATGGAGAGGAGGGGAAGGGGAATGTACTCTTTCCCTAGGCTGAGCATGTACACACCTGTGGATCATGTTTCCTGGTGGGAACAGGGATTGAAGAAAAGAACCTCCAAGCTCCCCCAGGAGCACAGAAGGAATTCTGGGCCTGCAGTCACCAGGTTTGGCTCCATTCTTGGCTCTGAGTGTTTCCCTGGGATCTCATCCTGCCTGCCTTGGTCTAATCACACTCCTCAACGGTTGCTCTTCACAGCTGCCCACGTCACACTTCCTGGTCTTCTCCCTCATATACCCCTCCTCAGAGAGGTCTCCCTTTTCTCCTTCTTCTGTTCTCATCTTTCTGTCTCTTGGGTGCCCTTGCTTTTCTGCCTAGGGTCTTGGAATTTGTGAAGTGAAATCTGGCTAGGAGTGGCAATTTCATTAAACACCCCTGTGCTTGAAACCTGGCTTTGCAGCACCACTGAGATACAGTCTTAGTAACTTGTGGCTAAGAATGGTCTCTACATAGCCACAGGGATCCTGTGTGTGTGTGTGTGTGTGTGTGTGTGTGTGTGTGTGTGTGTGTTGGGGGGAGGATGTTAAGCCCTTGAAATATTAATGGAGTCTTAATCACCCACAATAAATATGAGCAATCATCAATGTTTTTGGTCTGTTGTGTGTACAGTAACAGAATATCAAATGGAGGAATTTTTTTATTGTGAAATTACTGTACAGAGGAGTTACAATTACATGGGCAAGATAGTGAATATATTTCTTATCAAGCATTGTAGCCTCCTCCTTTGTTTCCCCTTCACATCCCTTCCCATCCTCCCTCCGTCCCCCCCCCCAGTAAAAAGGAGGAATTTATAAACAGAGTATATTGATTCTGGAGTATTATGATTCTGGAGGCTGAGACATGAAAGACCAAGGGACAGCATCATCAAAAAGGTTTTCTTGCTATGACATCCCAGGATGGGAAGGGAGGGGGAGGGAGAAGAAAGGGCTTGAGACTGGAATGCATCCTTTCCCCTTTCCTCAAAATCAACAAGCCATTCACGAGGCAAAGTCTCCTTATGACCTCATTTGGGAGGGGATCGATACAGAAACCACAGCAATCAGATTTTACAAAGGTTCTTATTTTGTGTATCACTAAAAAAAAATGCCATTGATTGGAAGACCTGAACTTAATTTCAGAATTGCTGAAGTATAAGACGAGCATGTTTTAGAATCAGTAAAGGACAGCGTTCTTGTTGTCATGGTCTGAATGTGTGTACATACCCCTCCCCCATTTCATAGGTTCAGTTCCCTCAGGATGATGGAGGAATGAGGTGGGAACTTGGGAAGGTGGTTGCGTCATGAGGGTACATGAGTGGATTCATGTCTCTTCTCAAGAAGCCCAAGGGAGCTGTTTGCTTCTTCCACCATGTGAGGACAAAGCAAGAAGGCACTGTCTATAAAGAAGCAGATCCTTTCCAGATGCCCGATCTGCCAGTACCTTCATCTTGAATTTCTCACTCTCCAAAAGTGCCAGAAATATATTTCTGAAGTATAAGGTACCCAGTTAATGTACTTGGATAAATCAGCCCAAGATTAATATAGTTGTGCCTTTTTTTTTTAAAGGAAGAGATTGTGGAGTGGAAAAGTTGGGCTGTGGAGGTTGTTTGGATGACTCTCAGGTCCGGTGTATATACCTGGATGCGAAATGCAAATGTTCTTTCCCTATTTCATGCCAGGAAAGATAGAGACAAGAATGGATGAATGTAAACAATAATGTTAAAAAGGGGTATTTTGCAGTTAAAAGGAAATCAGAGCATTCCAAAATACATCATCTGATTGTAACAGCTTTTCTGAAATAAGAATCACTAAGTAGCAGGAGAATAGCAGCTCGTGCTTGTAATCCTAGCTACTCAGGAGTCTGAGATCTGAGGGTTGTGGGTTAAAGAAACGTGGGCAGAAAAGTATGTGAGACTCTTACCTCCAATTAAGCAGCAAAAAGCCTGAAGTGGAGGCTGGGAATGTGACCTAATGGTACAGGCTTGTCTATCATGCATGAAGCCCTGGTACTGAGGAGGTACCACATAAACAGAAAAAGCCAGAAGTGACTCAAGTGGTAGAGTGCTAGCCTTGAGCAAAAGAAGCTCAGGGACAGTGACAGGCCCTGAGTTCAAGCCCCAAGACTGGCAAAAAAAAAAAAAAAAAAGCCTGAAGTGAAGCTATGGCGTAAGTTGATAGACTGCTGGCCTTGAGCTCTAAAAAGCCAAGGAACAATGCAAGGCCCTGAGTTCAAGCCCAAGTACTGGCACAACCACAAAAACAGCAATGAAACAAAACAGAATCACTAAGTAGAAAATTTTCTAGCTGAGTATGGCTGTGTATGCTTGTAATACCAAGCCAGGCTTAGGGAGAAAAATCATGAGTTCAGAGTCAGCTTGGTCTCCATAGTAAGACCTTGTGCCCAAATTTCCTAGGCAGTTGGTGTAGTTTTTTTAAGCAATTGGAAATATCAGGAAGAAACGAATTTTGAAAACTTTTGAAGTTGCACTTTCAGATCACTGAGTGAAGTTCTAGACCTACTTTTAACTTGGCCCTCCCATTGGTCTTTCTATGTAGCCTAGAGTCTTTGCAATTCTGAGCCTCAGTATGAAGCATAAAAGCAGGATTTGAGATGGAAGTGCAGATTCTACATGAGAAACAGCTGAAGTAATCTTTTTTTTTTCAAATTACAGGCCTCAAGTAGAGAATTTATAACATTTTTTGCGGGGGGAGGGAGGAATAAATGTCAAGGATGGCTGGGTTTAAAAGTACAGGGAGTCCAGCTGCTCTTACCTCAGAAGAGCAGAGCGCTCAGTGATGGCAGCGCCCCTCCCCCCATGGCCACTTCCTCCACAGCCACGTATAATGGAAGATGATTGGCATTGCCTGCTGAAGGAGAGATGCTGGACTGTAATTAGAATGCTGGTGCTCATCAAAACACAGCAAAACAAGGAGTGCAGTGATTACTTCAACCTGAAGCCACATTCCCCAAGATGGAATTGCTTCTTAAATGCCTTTTGTTCTGTACTAAAACTCATTAAAAAAAAATCCACAGGCCATGCAAAATACAGATGCTATAAAAGAGAAGAATAAGATCAGATGAACTAGAGACGTGTTCTATAAATGCCTTGAAAATCACTCGGGAATATTTCTTCCTTGAGAAAGACTTTCTTTTGCGTAGCTGCTGTCTTCTATCTTCTTCTATCTTCTGTGTTCCTGCAGTGTGACCGCGTGGACCACCACACAACATCCACAATGAGGTTCCTTCTCCATTTGAGCTGTAGCTTCACTGACTGTAGAGGTCTGAACTTTGAAAAGAATCTTTCACGTCCATCCCAGGGGACCACGTGGAGGCAGGCAGGCACAGGAGAAAGATTTCTTTATAAGGTTTATTAGAGGAGCCCTATTTCCCCCAAGAGGGAGCACAAGGCAGCCGTCCCTCTCTAGGTAGCAGGAGGGACTGGGGCAGGAAGGGAGGTAGGTGGGAGCTCAGGTAGGTCTGGGAGTGGCCAGCTGTGTGGTGAGAACTACAGGACCCGGAGGAGCTCAGGTATGGGTGGAGCTGAGGGCTAAAGGTGGGGATAAAACTAACAAACTTGGTCTCCAGGGTGGAAAGCCTTGGGTCATACCATGTAGGTCTGCTCTTTGAAACACTGAGTTTCAGCCCATTGTTGAGGGAGCCAATGTAAAAGCCATGCGTGCGCATGCGTGCGCATCAATGTGAGAAGGTTGCACGTGCGCTTTGGAAGTTGCTTATGTACATCACAGAAAAACACTGAGTGCCTGACCCTGGTTTATGACCACAGTGTTATGTAACTCGGGTCTGTATACTATGGGGCTTGGCAATGAGACTCTTTCGTTTTACTTTATAAGCCTAGGGGGACTCCACCAGGTTTTAATCTGTGTTTGTAATAAATGCTTCTCCATGCGATTGCCCTGGGTTCCTCCATTCCTTCTTCCAGTTTTCCACTAGTCTTGTACTGGAACTGTTAGTAAAAATAAAATATGAAATAGAAAACATAAAATAAAAAAACTGAAAAGCTGAAGAGGTTGCTCTCTTATGGATATTCATTTTAAAGATTAACCCAGCCTTACATAGTTCTTTTGGAATTGTATAAAGCTTCTGGAATGTATAATTCTAACCAGTTCCTAGTTGTTGTCTAAGCTTTGATCATGCAGAATTGAGTTCACTCTTGTAAGAACAACAATTGGTTTTTTTTTTCTTGTATTTAGTATATAACATAGACTTTTTGCCTTCTGACCTCAGTAATGTAAAAAAAAAATCTCATTCTTTTTGTTGTAAATCAAATCAACAAGAACTAAGAAGAGGACTAAAGACTTCTCTACTAGCTCATGAGCTCACTAATGACCTAAATTTAGTTAAGTTGTATTTTTGAGGAATTAAATTCAAATTGTTCAGTTGGAAATGCTGCAGAATATTGCAATGCCGTGTGGGAATAAGGACACCAACTCAAAAAGAACTCAACAATGCAATGGGTGTGTGTGTGTTGCTAGTTCTGGGGCTTGAACTATGTCCCTTAGCCTTTTTGCTCAAGGCTGGCATCCTACCACTTGGGCCACAGCACCGTTTGCATTTTGCAAGTGCAAAGAAGGTAAAAAATGTAGGGACAACTAAGTATATGTAATTCAACTAAGTATATGTAATTCAAACTACTGATTGGGATTTTATAACTCATTCAATGAATTTTTTTTACACTCTACCTCCTTCTTACCTGATTATGTTGTCCCCTGAAATGTTACAGTGAAGCTTAATTCATATGGCTCTCTTGCTGAGGCTACCATGAATTGAACTCACTGGTCAATCTACAGGGACAAGTATTTTCCTGTGTAACTTTATTTCCTGTGTCCTAAGTAAATAATTGACTATTTGGGTATAAAAAACATGATTAGAAGATACTAAGCTGATTCATTACTCCAACAGAGAGCTATCTTTTACAATTCTCCAAGTAAAAACAAACTATCATTAAAGTTTCAACCAACCAGGCACTTGTGGCTTATGCCTGTAATCTTAGCTATTTGGAAGCTAAGATTACTAGGATGGTGGTTAGAGACCCTATCGCAAAATAATAAGAGATCAGAGCTGGAGATGTGCCTCAGTGTTAGGAGCACCTTCCCAGAAAGCACAAGGACCAGAGTTCACAAAAAAATCTCAATCAAGGAAAGCCTTAATGGTACATATTATCATACCAAAAATGGGTATTTTCTGATTCTTTCTCTTTCTTTTCCTTCCTTCCCTTCCCTCCCTCCCTCCCTTCCTCCCTCCCTTCCTTCCTTCTTTCCTTCCTTCCTTCCTTCTTCCTTTCCTTCCTCTCTTTCTTTGTCCTTCCTTCTTTTTCCTTTTTGAAGCAGAGTCTTGCTACATTGTCCAGGCTTGCCATGAACTCACAGTCTTCTTGCCTCAGCCTCCCAAGTATGGAGATTACAGGTATGTACCACCAGGAGTTTTCTGTTTCTTATTGTGAAGAATGTTGTATGGAATACCTCCGCCTAGAGACCTGATTATTATACATGTGGCAGGTCTGGATTTGATTTTAGCTATGGCAAGGCAAAGAGGACACAACGGAAAAGTTCAATGTTTCTATGAAGTGTGACTGATTCAACAAGCTCTTTTCTGTTTCTGAGTCTGTTGGCCAAGAGACCCCCATGTGATCCGGCTTTAATTCTTTGCAGGGCAATGTTGGGGCATTGCTCATGAGGTAATTTCTCTGGAAGGGTTTTGGGCAGCTTCACAGACTGAGTCACATTTCCTCCACCAGGTGATACCCCATCATCTATAGCCTGGAGAGATGGAGAGTGATTTCACATTTGCCTTCTGTAATGTTTCAGGATGTATCACTGTGGTGAATTCAGATAGAATACTTTCTCTGCCTTTTGAAAACAAGTTGCAGTGATGGCCACAAACCTTTTCTGGTTCAGTGCACAGGAGGAGAATGTCATTGGGGTGAGGGGACTGACTGTGGTTCTATGGGACTTTCTTCCTTAGGAAGCAAGAATGGGAAGTCCACCACCCAAAGAGAAGAACAAAACCACGCCTCTTATTTCCATAAGCTCAGCACAGTCTGCTCATAATTTTCCCCACAAAGAAAGAGCATACTTTCTTGTGCTCTCTGGCAGTTAGTAGGGCCAAATGTCCCTCTTGAATCTCCATTTGGCCTAATTCCAACCTTTGCTTCTCCACTATGTATTTCACTGATGAATTCCAGTTTCTATTGGCTTTAAAAATAGGACTTTCTGATTCAAATGGGCAGCTGCAAATTGCCTAATAGATCCAACATCCTTCCTCCGTAAGTACTTTGCTCCTTTCAGTCACCTATGGTTTCAGGGCTTAGTAAATGCATCTTGAAGAAATCTGCTTTACATCTACAATCTTCATCCCAAAATGAATGTGTGATTTATCACTGATGCAGCAAATGGCAGGGAAGAAAAAGGAATCACAACAGTATGTTTATCATAGGGCCAGGAATAGTGGAGCAAACTCTCAGATCCCTGTCTAGTCTACAGAAGACATTTTATGTCTATGTCAATCTGTGCAAAGTCAGTTTATCCGTTTGGTCTTGAACCTTCATCGTGGTAGTACTGGTCAACTTGAAAATATCTGTCTAACCTAACCATGAGAAGCTGCTTAAATTATTGAGGACTCTGAAAGAGAAAGTACAACTTTTCAGGTTCCCAGGTTGGTACTAAAAATCTGGCATTCCTTGGGGTCCTCTTAAACAATGGTAGGGTTCCTGTCTCTAGAAGGCCAGACAAATTACAAAGATGAAAATCATTTGAGATTTCTGTCACAGATGGTACTGCATCTGGATTTTTTTTTTGCCTTCAGTACTGCCTCCTTGGTTTAAGTGAGAACACAGCTTCCAAATGTGCTGGTCTTGAGGGACAGTTATTTGACCCTAATTAGGCAGTTAGGAATGGAAAGTGACTGGGTCCTTTATGACCGGAAAGGACATAAATCACATTTCCTGTTCCTGTCTAGGGTGATAGGTTCCATGTTGGGCATAAGAGCTTAGATCAGAAGCTAGCCCTCCCACTTTCACCCAGAATGGGAGGGGTCCAACCAGACAGAAACTTGCATCCAATCAGAGAGGCCCGCCATGCTGAGCAACCACTGCTTTAACAGATCAAGCCAAAGGTACATCCTCAAGTGGGAGGGAACAAAGGACCAACTATCTAGCAGGAACGAAGAAGCTTCAAATTTCTCTCATGGAGTGATTAGGAGATTCCCTTCCCACTTGGAGAGTCTGCTGATTCTTTTCCCTTTCATGGCTTGCTTTCATCTTCAAGTAAACTTTCTCTGTCTACATTAGTCACTTTCTTACATTTCCTGCATTGTTATTCTTGAAAGGGCAGAGACAAAAAGACCTGAACTGCCCCTAGACCATGTCAGTCTGGAAAACAAAGCTACTGCATTCTTTCTCTGTCTCTGTCTTTTTCTCTCAACCCCTCTCTGCGTAAGCCCTGCAGTCTAAGGGATTAAGAGCTATGCACATAGGCTTTCTAGTCAAGACTGGGGGAAATTGTAGAGACCAGGTAAAGGTTCTTCACTGTGTTGGTTCACCTGAAATTCTCTGGGAACTGAACACCAGACTTCTGGAGGGAGAACCTCAGATTGGCTGAGAGGTCCTTAAGATGGATTCCAGTTGCCCCTCTCAGAGCTGCTTCAGTGCCCAAGACCCACATGTAACTATCAATTACAGCTAAAACCAAGGAAGTGATTTATCACTTAAATTAGTGGAACTTTAATCTTCAAAATATGAGAATTATTTTTCTTTGATGTACTTAGGTTTGAACTTATGGCCTTGTCTTTACCAGGCAGGAACTTTATTCCTTATTGTTTAATTTTTATTTTTTGGGGTCATTATTGTAAGAGTGATATAGAGAGGGGTTACACTTATGTAAGTCAGGTAATGAGTACATTTCTTTTTGGACAATGTCACTTCTTCCCTGCTTTCTCCATAGCTTTTAAGCCAACTTAAAAATCAGCTAGAAAGCAAGGTTGCTAATAATTATCTATGAGATCATGTCACAGATGTAGGCCTCTTAAATCTTTTATTTATTTCAGGAAACTCCCTATATTTGATTCTAGCTTTGAAGAAATACATGTTTTCACAAAAGATGGTTAAGTTAGGCAAACTGGTTTATCTTTCCCAAATACTGAACATAGTGGGCTCATGCATGTCTCTTGGTATCTACTACAACTTTGTGTGTGTGGGTCTGTGTGTGTGTTACTGGAGATTAAACTCAAGACCTCTTGCTTGCTCATTAAGTGCTGTAGCACCTGAGTCACATCCGGTCATAACACAATCTTTGAAAGCAATTTATGCTCATAAGACACAGACTGGTTTGTCTTTGGAAATACTATTCTCTATGGTCTGCACAAAATGGTAGTGAGCCAAGTGGGTGTGTTGCTGTCTTCAGTAAACGGCTAATAGCCTTAAGAAGTGTTCAGTAACGACCAATGAAGCTTTCCCTTCTGGCCTTTCCTTTTATGGCAATGGACTGGTTTTATCCCCAGGGCTCTTCTAACGCACCTGGAGACTGCAATCTCTCAGGTCCCTGGATTTCTAGTCTGAATTGTTCCAGCAAAACCTGACTATGTCTGCTTTGAAATTTCCAAACTGATGCTATGGAAATCTTATAGCACATGATTCTTAATAATTTCGATCTCAGCATAGTTTTATCTTAAAAAAAATCTGCATAAGCATATATAGAATATTCTCTAAGAGGAAGTGGTGCTGTAGCTCAAGTGGTAGAGCACTAGCCTTGAGCTGAAGAGCTGAGGGACAGCGCCCAGGCCCAGAGTTCAAGCCTCACGACCGACAAAAAAAAAAAAAAAGAATCTCTAAGATTACTTTTTTTTGGGGAAGAGTTTGGGTCCTGGAGCTTGAACTCAGGGCCTGGCCACTGTTCCTGAGCTTTTTCACTCAAGATTGGCACTCAACCACTTGAGTCATGGCTTCTTCTGGCTTTTTGGTGGCTAATTGAAAAGCCTCATGGACTTGCCTGCCTGGTTTGGCTCCAAAACTACTTTATCCTCATATCAGCTTCCTGACCTGTGAGGATTATCGCTGTGAGCACACTGGTGCCTAGCCAGGGTTACCTCTGTGTGTGTGCGTGCACATGCGCACGCATGTGTGCATCCTGGCTCTTAAACTTGGAGCCTTGGTGCTATCCCTCAACCTTATTTTGCTCATGACTAGCACTTTACTAGTTTAAACACAGCTCTACTATTGGCTTTTTGGTGTGCTTCATTGGAGATAGTCTCACAAACTTTTCTGCTGAATAGATCTTCAGCCACTGGTGCCCAGCATTATTTTTCTTTTTAAAATCCATTTTCATTGCTGAGCTTGTTTAAACATTTGGCAACACCATGAAGATATAAGGTGTTATTTACTAATCACATCTTAACAATTAAAAAAAAATCCTGTACTCCTTACATAAACAATCTATCTTGGCTCCAGGTTTAGTTCTGAACTTACTTTGTAAGACTGATTCTTTTAGAAGATACTACTTTTTTTCAGAATAGTCACTTGGACTGCTCAGTCACAGTCAAAAACAGAGGTACAAAAGCATTTTAAAGAGAAAGAGTAAACCCCAGAACGGCAACACACCTAGTTCACAGTCTCTGAGTTGGAGAGGAAACAGCAGCTATCCTGGTTCATCATCCTGTTGCCCATCAGGTATCAAAGTTCAACCTGAGTTCAGCTAACAGCGATGACCCAGCCTGATAACAGAAGCCAGTAAGCAGACTTTCCTTAGGCCTTTGGGAGCAGTAGCCACGGCTTAGAACTTACTTGTATGGGTGTATTTTGTAAAGTTCAAATCACACACAAAGGGCTTTTCTTGTATGATAGGTGCTGCAAATAACAACAAGTCTAATGAAATGTATTTATTACAGTACCACTGTCAATACTGCTGGCAGCCCAAGACTGACTTAACCAATATTCTCTTCTATTCTTTGGTTAGGAGCTATTCTTCCCCTGCCCTTCATAAATATTCTATGGAATGATCAATCTTTAAAAAAATATTTTCTTAATGGTACACTTTAACGAGATTATATACTAAAACAACATAAATACATAAATAAATGAATTGTCCAGGAAGCAGCTTGTGAAAGTAAAAATTTTTATTTCTGATTGATTTCTCAATGTATAGTTCAATATAATGCCAGTTTTTAATGGCAAAAATTTGGTTCCACTGAAAGTCCATAATGCTACAGAGAGCTACTACTTTTCCCAGGGAGTAGGTAAACAGCTGGAAAGAGAAAGCACAACTTTCTAGCAGCATTGCAACTTAAACCATAGACCTTGCAGGTCTGCAACTCTTACATGGAAAGTGGCGCAGACATTCATTAGCTGGTGACAAAAGTGGGAAGAGAGGAACACGATGCGGACACCCAAGGGAGCACTAATGGAAAGACAACAAACAAACCAGATATATATCTATGAGGGTTTTAAAGGGTAATTATAGAAAAGGGAACCAAATATTTTACTCAAATGCTTTTTAGAGCCTTTCTGTAGAGATACAAATATATATATATTTATCCAAAAATATGTTTTATACAGATAAATGTTTCTCAATTAAAGATGGGACCAAAGCTATAGGTATGACATAAAGCACTCTCTTTTGTAAGACTTTCCACCTGAATTTGCAATTTCCTTAAAGTTAGTGCATTAGTTTTCCAAACAGAATTACCTGACATCTTTTATAGATATAAATCAAGTAGGCATTATTTTTTAAAAGGGTTTGCAGGCTAAACAATATTTTTCTAAGATGCTATGCATATCAAACTTATGACAAGCCCCATTAAGAATCATTATTAATAAACATATCAAAAAGGGCTCTTCATAGTAAACATTTTCTGATTGCCCATTTACAAGTGTTGAAAATGCACAAGAAAGAGTTACTTCACAAGCACTTTTATGTTAATAAGATATTTTGATTCGATACATATGGCAATAAATCTTCACATCTGTAACCATTACTATGTTCTCTTTAGATGGGGAGCTAACACTCACAACCACTACATACAAAATAAAGCACACAATTATTTTGGTGATTTTATAAATCCTTTTTTCCAGGTGCAAAGGCTACAAAAATTCCTAAAAATTAGAGAACACTGAAAACATATTAAAGTTTGACATCTGATTTTATAGTATTTTCATTTTACCCTGAAAGATAACTTAAAAAACCTGACCCTGCTGGAACAGGTCACCTTGCTAAAATTAGTTAAAAAAAAAAAAACACTAAAAACTGGTGAGAGGAGAGTTTATCACTAGTATGTGGGGGTTTTGTAAATAGGTGTCTCCCCAAGACATTAGAAAAATGTTCAAAGATAAAAAACAAAAAGAAAATATGTGGTGGTCCCTAAACTATTCTGAAGGCAGGTAGCTTAGTCTAAGCTAACATATTTTTTCACTCATAGTAATCATCCTCCCCTCAAATGCATGAAACAGTAAAATAGCAAGAATCAAAGAGCACAAACTGTATTTTGAAGAACAGAAAAAAATCTCTAGTGCTGAAATATAGAGTAAAAAGCAGATTTCTTTGGGGACATCAATCAGTTAGCTTGTAATTTATTATGAAGACTTCTCTTTTCTATTACGAGGAGAATCTGCTCCATTTGATGTTACTGTTCCATTTACACCATTTTCTAAAAAGAGAAAAAAAATAAGTGTTAACTCTTCCTTTATATGTATGTAATAATATACAAAGATACAATTAGATAGAAAATTTAAAGTACAATATATATACTCAGGCCACACTTATTTACTAGTGACTAACTTGTGGGTACTTGTATGTGTGTGTGTATGTGTGTGTGTGTTGGTATTAGGGTTTGAACACAAGTACCCAGCATCTGCTCAGCTTTTGTGCTCATACTACATGCTCCAGTCAGGCATTTTGCTGATTAAGTAGAGTTAGTCTCTTGAACTTGCCTGGGCTAGTTTTGAACTTTGATCATCCATGTCTCAGCCTCCTGAGTAGCTAGGATTCCAAATATCTAGCTAATGATTAATCATAACTAAACCTGGTATCATGTTGAACACAATAAATTGAAAGCAGCAAATAAAAACTAAGTACTATTGGAAACAGAAAAAAGTGATAGGATTCAAAACTCTCTGGAACTGGTGCTCAAGTTGTAGACCACCTCCTAGCAAGAATGAGGCCTGAATTCAATTCCAGAACAACAAATGAAACTAAACAACAGTTACAACAGCTTAAAAATAATACTCATAAGTAGTGCTTGTGGTGGAAATAAAGAACCTTTTCACATCTCATAGCAAGGTAGGTACTTTGATATATTTCTTTGCAACATATAAAAAGTTGTTTAGGATGATAACTGCTATGTTTACGAATGTATAATTGCCACCTCCTTCTTTAAGCTCTATGTAAGCTGGGCGCTGGTGGCTCATGCCTATAATCCTAACTACTCAGGAGGCTGAGATCTGAGGATCACAGTTTGAAGCCAGCCTGGGCAGAAAAGGCCCCGTGAAACTCTTATCTCCAATTAACCACTCAAAAACTGGAATTGGCATTGTGGTTCAAGTGATAGAATGCTAGCCTTGAGCACAAAGAGGCTCACGGAGAGTGCCCAGGCCCTGAGTTCAAACCCTGCAAATGACCATAAAAAGTTATATATAAATAGTAACTGATGTCTGATTAACCCCTCCAAAAACAAAAAAAAATCTGTAAAGTTTAAGATTAAATGCTTCGAGGCTTTGGAAAGAACAAAAAGGAAGCGAGACTGACTACATTAAAGATGTGAATTCTGAACCACCTGAAGATGTAAAGGAATCTGAATTTGTAGACTGAAACCATCAAAGAGAGATATTTAAAGTAAAAAAGATACAAAGAAACAAATAGAAGGGAGAACTTTACTAGAGAAACAACACTTGAATATGAGAACTAGACAACAGATTAACTTTTAATAAACAAAGCAGATTTATATATCAGAAGAGATGAGCTGAAGAAAATAGTGAGGTTAAAATTCTTGACACAATAAAAAAATGCTTATAAGGAACAGGGTAAGGGGGTCTCACATATGTAGAATCGGAGTCATGCAAGGACAGGACAGGAGAAGTAAGTTAAAGCAATGTTTGGAAGTGATAGTCAAGAAAATTTATAAAAATAGTAAGAGAAGCAGAGGCTCAGAAAATTCCATCCAACAGGACAGATACAAAAGAGTCACAGTCAGGCATGTCACAGAATAATGATATACTATGATGCATTACACTACAAGTATAGATGGTCATTAGAATAGATGAAAAAAATGAAATCCAATTATATGTTAATAAGAATATCATTTTTATATAAAAAGAAAGGTTTCTAGTGAACGCTATAGAAAAGATATGCCATGAAAATATTTTACCAAAAGAAAACTGGTGTGGCAACACTACATTCAAACTCCACATCTGATCATGACAAAAGTACTTTTTTAATATGAAGACTCCTAGATTTTGATGTACTTAACATGTTTTCAAAGAATGTAAAAATTCACAAAAAAACAAAAACAAATAATCCTCTTTAAAATCACAATGTGAGATTTTAACATAAAATTTGTAATCATGGTCAGATCAAGCAAAGTTCTGACCAAGTCAGTAAAGACAAAAAATGAATACTATTAATAATTGTAATCTGGAACTCAGGAAAAATGGGAATGCACATCTCCTGAAGTACAAACAAAACACCCAATTTGGGCACAGGCTGAACAGCAATCAAAGCCTCAACAATGTCTATGGGATGGAAATTATTTGCAAGATGTTTTTCCATTACAGTGGAATTAAGTTAGAAATTAACAGCAAAAAGAGAAGTAGAAAATGACCATATATTTGTAAATTAAACAGAAACTTAATTTTTAAAAAAGGCTTTGGCTCAATGAAGAAATCACACTTGGGATTAAAATATTTTCATCTGAATAAACTTTAGAGGCAATGAAAATCTGTGAACCAGAGCTGAGCTGAGAGAGCAAGTTTGTCTTTGTTGATGGACATCAATGATTTCAGGGATCTGAAGACCCATCTCAACAAAAGAGCAAGTAAAATCCAACAAAAGGGAGATAAGAACAGAAATCAATGATACAGAAAGATACTTCTAAGAAATCCAAGTTTTGTTGTTGCTTTTGGTAGTGCTTGGGATAGAAGCCACGGCTTCTATCTAGGCAGGTGCTCTACCACTGCAGAACACCACAGCCCTCAAATGCTGGTTTCCAAAGATGTCAATTACTAACACAAGGAAACAAAAAGTGAAATCACTGCTGATCTACTGGCATTAAGATAACAAAAGAAGTTATGAATACTTTTTTGTCAATAAACTTGGATATTTATATAAAATTCCTTGAAAAACCATTTATTAAAGGGGATACAAGATAGGCAAAAACCTGGGTAATCTCATTTTTTAAAGAATGTAAATCTGTAGTTAACTGCTCTATACACCTGTCTTCACTGGGCAATTCTTTTGAACACTTAGAATCTGTTGATACTGAACCAAGGACAAATGTGCCCAATGCTTTTTATAAGACTAGAGTAACTTTCATAGCAAAACCAGCCAAGGATATTACACAGAAAGGCTAATTATAGGCCACTCTTACAGAAGCACAGATGGAAAAATCCTACCAAATACTTAAAAACCTACTCAGCAAAAGTGACATATTAACATTATAAACTTGGGTGTATGCCAGAGTAAGACTTGCTTTACATTAAGAGAATAAAGAGAAACTGTATATATAAACATCTAAATAAGACACAGAAAAACATTTTGTAAAATCCCACATTAAGTCATAACTTGTCATAAATACAGCACAGAACAGACTTTTATTAGAGAACCAAAAAGCATCTACAAAATATTCTTTATTTCTCAGTGTGTTGGGAATTGCTCCTAGGATTTTGGGCATGCTAGGCTAGCATTCTACCAATAAACAACATCCCCAGACCCAAATACCTTTACAAGCTCACCCCATCATATGATGGAGACAAGAAAGTCTATTTCTTCCATTATATTATAGTGTGGTCCTAGCTAGTCTAATACAGAAAGGGAAAAGAAAGATTAAATATTTGCCAAGTATATGATTATGTATTTCAGTTAAATTTTAGAATAAAGTAGGAAGATTCCTTAATACAAGGATAGTAAAGAAGAGTAATGTCGGGGCTGGGAAGGTGGCTCAGTGGTAGAGCGCTTGCCTTGCATGCCTGAGGCCCTGGGTTTGATTCCTCAGCACCACATAAGCAAACAGAAAAAAGCCGGAAGTAGCGCTGTGGCTCAAGTGGTAGAGCGCTAACCTTGAGCTGAAGAGCTGAGGGACAGCGCCCAGGCCCAGAGTTCAGGCCCCACGACCAGACC
>NW_012267325.1:1039020-1048159 GCF_000151885.1 Dipodomys ordii
AAAAAAAAAAAAAAAAAGAAGAGTAATGTCAGGCTGGAAAAGGTGGCTCAGTACTAGAGTGCATGCATGAGGCCCTGGGTTTGATTCCTCAGCACCACACATAAATAGAAAAGCCAGAAGTGGTGCTGTGGCTCAAGTGGTAGAGCACTAGCCTTGAGCTGAAGAGCTCAGGGACTGCATCTAGCCCAGAGTTCAAGCTGCACAATCAACAACAACAACAACAACAAACAACAACATCATTTCTACATAACAAATAATTAAAACTACAAAAGATAGCATATGTAAGTCAGACATGGTGGCTCACTCCTGTAAATCCTGGGATAGAGAGGTTTACATTTTGAGGACAGACAGGTAAAGTTTGAGAGACTCCACCTCAACCAATTAAAATCTGAGCATTGGGAAGTGGCGCTGTAGCTCAAGTGGTAGAGTGCTAGCCCTGAGCTGAAGAACTGAGGGACAGCACTCAGGCCCAGAGTTCAAGGCCCATGACCGACCAAAATAAACAAACAAACAAACAAATAAATCTGAGCATTAGGAGTGGGTTCAAGTGGTAAAGCACTTGCTTAGCAAACTCAAGGTTCGAAGTTCAAACCCCTATACTTCCACAAAAGGAAAAAAAAAAATCTGAGCACAGTGGCAGTACTTCAGCTATGCAAGAAGCATAAGCATGGGAACTGTGATCTAAGTGGGCTAGAGTAAAAAGTGGGAGCCTACTGTAAAACCTATTGTAAAAACAAAAGTGAAACAAGACTGCAGATTGTGGCTCAAGTGGTATGCTATCTGCCTAGCAAATGAGAAGCCCTAAATGCAAATTTCCACAGTGTGCCACACAGACACACACATATACACGGTGGCCACACACACACACACACACACACACACACACACTGTGGTTTAAAAAAATACCTGGGAGGGGCTGGGAAGGTGGCTCAGTGGTAGAGCACTTGCATTGCATGCATGAGGCCCTGGGTTCGATCTCTCAGCACCACATAAGCAAAAAGAAAAAAGCCGGACGTGGCGCTGTGGCTCAAGTGGTAGAGTGCTAGTCTTGAGCTGAAGAGCTGAGGGACAGCACCCGGGCCCAGAGTTCAGGCCCCACAACTGGACCCCCCCCCCCGAAAAAAATACCTGGGAATAAATCTAATGAAAAATACATGAGATCCTTATTTAGAACAAAATATTGCTTTCAAGAACACTTTCAAAGAAAAGGAGGAAACATTTTTCAATTCACTGACAAATGACTTGCAAAGACACTGTACCAAAAAAAAAAAAATCCAAGTAAATAACAACCAAGAGAGCCTCTTTAAACAAGAAGAAAGCATTTGCCAATATCCTTTAAGAATAAGGCACAAAAATCCTCTACAAATTCTTAGCAAACCAAATGAAGATATCATATAGAAAGAGCTACAAACCATGACCAAAGTGGGATTTATCTCAGGAATGTAATGTGGCTTAACCTCTGAAAAGCAAGAAGTATAATCTATAATATCAATAAAAAAGCACATTATTATAATATATACAGAAGAAAAAAATCCAAAGCACTTGACAAAATTGAATACAGTTTTATAACCCAAAACACAACCAGGGCTGGGTAGAAATCTTGCTTAGCATAACTGAGACACCCCTGAGTCTAAGAAAAACAAAACAGAAAAGAAAAACAATACCAAAGTATAAACTGTCAATATGCATGTGTGTGCATATGCATGCACCCCCTCCCAACCGGGGCACAGAAGAAAAAGCCCTCATTTTGATAAAACCCTAACATCATCCTTAATGGTGAGACCAGATGCTTATCAGGATCAAGATCAGGAACAAGACAAGGATGTCTCTAATCAGAATAATCTGGCAAGAAAATAAACTGAAAAGCATCCAGATTGCATGGGAAGTAAAACAACTTTTATTTACAGATGACTTTTGTAGACATGGAGTACAAAGGAATCCACACCAAACACTGTTAGAATAAATCCAACAAGGTTGGAGATTACATATCAATGCTCAAACATTAAAGTATATTGATACATTGGCAATGAACAACCTAAAAGTGACATCACGAAGATGATTCTATTTTATAATAGCATCAGATTAAGGAAGAAAAAGACAATCATGTTTTTATTCCTCAAGACAATCTACAGATAAAAAGTAATTCCTATCAAAACTCCATCTGGCTTTTTGGTAAGAAAATGAAAAGCTGATCCTAAAATTCATACAGAACTGTAGGAGACTCAGAATAAACAAATCATGAAAAAGAGGAACAGACTGGAAAGCTCACATCTTCTGACTTCAAAAGTTAATTTTTTAAAGAGCTAAATATTTAAGCCACCAGCAACCAAGGTTTTGTGATACTCCTAACAACAGATACTCAAATTCATGCAGCAGAATTTGAGTCTAGAAATAAACTCTCTATATAATACATACATATATACATACGTAGTTTATTTTATTTATTTTATTTTTTTAAACTTTTTTATTGGGGCTTGAACTCAGGGACTGGGCATTGTCCTTTAGCTTTTTCTGCTCAAGGTTGGCATTCTACCACTTGAACCACAGCTCCACTTCTTCAAAACAAAATGGCATCAAGATAATTCAACAGAAAAAAGCCCAAATGGTCCAGGGACAGATGTCAACCTGTAAAACAATGTATGCAAAATGGCACAGGCTCTTTGGAAAACAGTGTGGCAGGTTCCCCTAAGCGACTCAACCATCGCACTGCTAGGTATAGACCCAAGTACAACATTGAAAGTGTTAATCAGAATGTCACTGTATTTTCAATCACAAGACAGAGGAGAGACTGAAAGACAAAGGCTCAAATGATAAGAAGTTTGGGAATAAAAGAGGAGAAGAATTTAAACAGATGTGCAAACTAAAATTTCTTCATGAAAGTTAGTATTATTCCTTGTCAAGTAATGGAAACAAAATGTCTCTATCAACTGATAAACTGATAAACAAAATATACATATGTGTACAATGGAGTATTTAGTCCTAAAAAGGAATGAAGTAGTGATACATCTTGTCACACTGGGGAAACTCTACTATGTTAAATAAAGGAAGTCAGTCACAAAAATCTGCATATTGTATTGTTCCACTTTTATAAAATGTCCAGAGGAAAACCAATCCAGAGACAGAAAATAGATTGGTGCCCAAGGGCAAGGGGAGAGAAGGAGAAGGACTGCTGAGTTGTGGCATTTTTCTGGGAAGGGTACAAAGTTTTCTGGAATTAGTGGCTCACACAATTTTGTGAGTATATATTAAAAAACCACTGAGATGCATATTTTTCAGGTGCATCATGGTAACTTGAATGTGAGAATCACACCCCAATATAGTTATTAAAAATACAACTAAAATAAAAAGTGAACAGAGTCATACAGCCTATTCCCACACTGAAGTACTCAACTATATGTCTATAATAATCTTGAGATTTGAAGTATTGTCAATCCAGTATTTTGTTAAGTTTGTGTGTGGAGACAGACTCAGGTGCAAAGGACCAAGAATCAAGGGGATGAAACTGGAGAACAAACGCCAGCAAATCAGAGATAATGAATTCTTAAAACAGGAACTGCCTGCGTTAGGATCCCAAGTACAACACTGAAAGTATTAATCAGAATGCATTTTCAATCACAAGAAAGAGAAGAAAAGAGGCTGAAAGACAAAAGCTTAAATGATCATAAGTTTGGGAATAAAAGATGAAAAGAAGGAATTGAAGAGTTTTTAAAACTTTGGTGGGCAGAAACATAACAAATCAAAGAAAGGTTGGACAAATGGGATTGCATGAAGCTGCAGAGCTTCTGCATGGCAAAGGACATAGCCCATGGATTTGGAGAAGATCTTCACTAGCTATACAATGGATAAGGGTCTCATTTCTAAAATATACTTGGAACTCAAAACAAATCCTCAAAGAAACAACTGCCTGATAAATAAGTGGGCTAAAGACTTAAACAGAAACTTCTCTGAAGAGGAAATAAGAACGGCCAATAGACACATGCTCAATATTTCTGGCCACAAACGAAATGCAAATCAAAACAACATTGAGATTCCTCCGCACCCTAGTTAGAATGGCTATAATCAAGAACTCTAACAACAACAGATGCTGGAGGGGATGTGGCCAAAAGGAATCCTACTGCATTGTTGGTGGGAGTGTAAACTTGTTCAATCACTTTGGAAAGTAGTATGGAGGTTCCACATAGAGCTCCCCTATGACCCAGCAATCCCACTTTGGGGCATTTACCCAAATGATCACAAACAAAGGCTATACTAAAGCTTCCAGCACAACTATGTTTATTGCAGCATTATTTACCATAGCTAAGATATGGAACCAACCCAGATGCCCCTGAGTAGATGAATGGATCAAGAAAATGTGGTGTGTGTATATGCATACTCAGTGGAATTCTATGCCTGCATCAAAAAGAATGACACTACCCCATTTGTTAGGAAATGGAAAGACTTATATTAAATGAAGTAAGCCAGGCCCAAAGAAACATAGGTCCCATGGTTTCCCTTATTTGCAATAACTGTTTTATGTCTGGGACAAGTAGAAAAGGTCAAAAGCTTTGTACATATGACCAGATAAGATGAAGCAAAATGAACCCCAAGATAGGAACACAAGTGTTTTATTCTTTCTTGCTATTGTTTCTAATGTGGTTTTTTTTGTTGCTTTGTATGTTCCTCCCCCATAGTATAACCCCATAGTATAATTTGGGGAGGGGAAGGGAAAAAAAAGTTTAAATAAGGATACAGGTTGACCTATTGTAACAATGAGATATACAAGACACTATGTTGAAAAACAAACTTTACAATTTAGGTGGGGGTAGGGGGTGTAGCTGAGGAGGTGGGAGGGAAGGGATGGTAGGGGAAAACAAAGGAGGTGGCAACAATGCTGGATAAAAAAATGTACTCATTACCTTGCTCATGTAACTGTAACCCCTCTGTACAGTATTTTCACAATTAAAAAACATTAAAAAATTTGGGTGGATAAGAGAATAGAGGTGAATTTGCTTAAAACTAATTGTACACATCAATGAAAATTTCACACAAACGCTCTTTCACTGTTAATAAATCCTAAAAATATGAACGTGAACAACATCTAAGGCCATATTCTAGCTTAGCTATTCAATAAAATGTACATATACGCTGGTCTACAATGGCTCAAAGTAACTAATCCTGGAAGACTTGTAAGTACATAACACAGTGGACAGGTTCTGAGAGATGGATTCCCCTCACTCAAGGAATCCCCTTTGGAACAGAAGAAGATAATTTTGTCTTTAATTCTAATAAAGAGTAAAATAAAGTTTTCTTTCTAAGATCTGAAAATAAAGGCTGGGTGGGGTGGTGCACACCTGTTACCCCTGCTAATTGGGAGACTGAGACAAGAGGATCCTAGGCAAAAAAACGTTAGCAAGACCTTATCCTTCCAAATAAAGCTGGGTTGGTGGTACATGCTTCTTAGACGGGATAGGCTAGAAGATCCTGTTGTAGGATAGGCTAGATAGAGGCTAGCCCTGGGCAAAACCACAAGACCTTAGTTGAAAAATAACTAAAGCAGAAAGACTGGAGATATGGTTCAAGTGCTAGAGTGCTTGCCTAGCAAGCTGGAGTTCATTCCCAGTATTGCCAAAGAAGAAAGGGAGGGAAGGAGGGAAGGAGGAAGAGAAGGGGGGGGGGGAATAGAGGGAGAGGGAGGGAAGGAGGAAGATTTGAAAATAATTAAGACCCTATAACCAATTTAAACCTTTTGTTTCACGTCCACAGGTGGTGGGCTACCAGATACCAACCTGCTCCTTTTCTAGAAGACCTGCCTTTGGTTACTGCTGGTTTCTTCTTCACAGGCGGTGCCTGGAAAGTCGAGTGTTCTCTCCACCTCCGAAGCTGAAAGTTAATGAACTTCCACATCATGAATGCTTGAGTAATACAAATGGATGCCAACACAGCAATTCTGAGAAACACAAGAGATAAAACAAAAAAAAAAAAAAATCAAGAAGGTATGAAAATGCCATCAAATACATCGGGCTTTGATAGCAGTAATCCAGTGCCCCAAATTTTACTTTGTGAAGATGGTGTTAACAACCATTCCACTAATAATTTAATCTAGAAGTTAAACAGATATCTTGGTATTTCCCTTCAGAAACATAACTGCAGCATACATGCAAGGATATCAAGTGAGTGTTTACTCCTAAACCCTGTATGTATCCCCTTACTTTTTAGGTAACTGATGTTATACGTTGCCTGTAATTTACTGTCACATATCAAGTAGTAAAAAGCCAATATGTTAACTGACTATACCTAACAGCCAGCACATTGAAGTTTCCAGTACTGAAATCCAGCTTCTGATTCTCTGCTCTTGCAAGGCCAAACCCAACGGTGAGTACTGAAAGAATTAAGGTCAGAAGTCTTCCCAAAACAAAAAGAACTGCCCAGAGGGAAAATCTGTAAGAAAAATGTGGTAAATCAAATTCATACAATCACAAAACAAGAAAGATTCTACTAATGCTTCTTGGGACAATTTTGAAAAATGTGGACAAAATAAAATCAGGTTGTATAATACTTTTTATAAGTCTAATTCTCATGACAGTCCTAGCTTCTTTTTTTTTTTTTTAAAGAATACATTCTTTTTTTTGGGGGGGGGGTCCGGTCGTGGGCCTGAACTCTGGGCCTGGGCGCTGTCCCTCAGCTCTTCAGCTCAAGGCTAGCTCTCTACCACTTGAGCCACAGCGCCACTTCCGGCTTTTTTCCTTTTTGCTTATGTGGTGCTGGGGAGAATCAAACCCAGGCCCTCAGGCATGCAAGGCAAATGCTCTACCACTGAGCCACTTTCCCAGCCCTTAAGACTACATTCTATACAAATTAGAGCTTTGTCATGTTTATTTTCAGCTAGACTTTTCTATCAATTTTTTAAGGATCTTTAATGCTGTATATTATGTATTCTTTCACCTTGCTTCTGAAAGTTGATTTCTCTTTCACCTCTTTTTCAAAAAGTAAAGCATGTAAAAATTATGGAGGGGAAGGGAAAAAAACAAATCGTTTAAATAGGGATACAGGTGGACCCATTGCAACAATGAGATGTACAAGTCCTATGTTGAAAATGAACTTTACAACTTTGGTGGGGGGGAGGGTTGGGTGGGAGGATTGGGTGAGGGGGCAGGGGAAGGATGGGATGGGCAGGGGAAACAAAGGAGGAGGCTACAACGCTTGATAAGAAATGTACTCATTATCTTGCTCATGTAATTGTAACCCCTCTGTACAGTATTTTCACAATAAAAAAAAAAAAAGAAAAACATGCAAAAGTTAAAGCAGGAAAAGTTGTGGATAGAAAAGTAAGTCCCAAAGCCTTGAAAACCACCAGTCTCTCTAGCTGAGAAAGACTATACTTAAGAAATTAAAATAGCAGATCTGAGCATTGCTAGTTTCATTTTATTTAAAGCTGCTATACCAACATCTTAAAAAAGTAATATAGTTGCCAAGGGTATGGGGTTGGCAGGCTAGGAAATGACTCCCAATACCAGCTACACAGTAACAAGAATGGTTAATAACTTACCCTTTCTGATACTTTTCATCACTGAAATAAAATAGGCGAGAAATGTGGAAAAGAAATTCAACAAAATAATGCAGCACCAGAAGAACAAGTCCTAGATGATTCAAGCTGTTGAAAGAGCAAATTTAAAATGTAAAGAAAATCAATTAAGACATATTAACACACTATCTGCCCCCATCTCCTTACATACCCAGTCACAATCCCAACTCACTTCAAAAGATAAGCTCCAGCAATGTGAAAGAGGTAAAGGCCAATGTAGACAAGCTGACGTGGTATATCTTCCTGCAGAAAAGGAAAATATACTATAGGTTAAAATGTGCTTACATACTTCTGTTCAAAGCAGTACAATAAGGTAGAATGTATGGTAAAGAAGAAAGAGACCTGCCAGGTGTGGTTGGCTCACATCTGTAATACTAGCTACTCAGGAGGCTCACCTCTGAGTATATTCTTCCTTCTCATTCCCACTTAGCTACATGGCTTTATCAAGTCTTTTTGGGGTGTTATCAGCTATCTCACCTATAAAATGTGAAAACTTCAGTTTGCTTCATTGAGATGAATTGAGAATCCATTCCAGGTTTTTGTTTTTTAATGTCTATCGTGAGGCTTGCACTTAGGGCCTGGGTACTGTCCTTG
The DNA here is from genome assembly GCF_000151885.1 of Dipodomys ordii. Classification (NCBI taxonomy): domain Eukaryota; kingdom Metazoa; phylum Chordata; class Mammalia; order Rodentia; family Heteromyidae; genus Dipodomys; species Dipodomys ordii. Next base: position 1,047,176 of record NW_012267325.1, read on the forward strand.
ACCTTTTTTGCTCAAGACTAGTGTTCTACCACTTTAAGCCATAACTCTGCTTCCAGATTTCTGGTGGTTAGTTGGGGATAAGAGTCCTGGGCTGGGTTTGAACTGTGATCCTTAGATCTCAGCCTCCTGAGTAGCTAGGCTTACAGGTATGAGCCACCAGTGCTGGGCTATAAAGTTTCATTTTTTTTTTTTGCCAGTCCTGGGGCTTGAACGCTGTCCTGTGCTCTGTGTCCCTACGCTCCCTGCCCCTCTCTGGCTCAAGGCTAGTACTTTACCATTTGAGCCACGAAGCCACTTCTGGCTTTTTTTCTGAGTAGCTTTTAATTGGAGGTAAGAGTCTCACTGACTTTCCTGCCCAAGCTGGCTTTGAACTGGGATCCTCAGATCTAAACCTCCTGAGTCGATAGGATTATAGGTGCAAGCTACCAGTGCCCAGCTGGTTTCATTTTTTAAATAATAAACATTTACTATATAAACACAATAATAAGAGCCACAACATGCTAGTGATTTGATGGCCAAGATTAAAACTGCTGGGTTAGCAGCAGTGAGGTGGTTTTGTTCACCTAGGATAGCCACATTGTTAAAATTTGAGTTTTAGTTCCCTGTCAGCTGTTGTAACTAAAAAGCTAAAATTCTACCTTCTCATTATGAGACCACCTAATTATAGATCATCCATTCTTCAATAACTATACCTTTTTTTCTCTCACACAGCCCTCAAATTGACTATTTCTAGCTATCACAAAAGTATTTTTGTAACGTAAATAAAACCCGCTAGTAGCTCATCAATTTAGGAATCACACAGCATTTCTTAAAATATGCAATAAAATACAACACAAAAGTCAATGTGATGGGCTGGGAAGGTGGCTCAGTGGTAGAGCGCTTGCCTTGCATGCCTGAGGCCCTGGGTTCAATTCCTCAGCACCACATAAGCAAAAAGAAAAAAGCCGGAAGTGGTGTTGTGGCTCAAGTGGTAGAGCGCTAGCC